>NC_043700.1:115391213-115426496 GCF_006229205.1 Suricata suricatta
ATTTGCGCTTTTTCTAGTTTGTTGAGATTGCCCTGGATGGCAGTATACTTTCCTCTTAGGACTGCCTTTGCTGCGTCCCAAAGATTTTGGATTGTTGTATTTTCGTTTTCATTGGTTTCCATATATTTTTTAATTTCTTCTCTAATTGCCTGATTAACCCAATCATCCTTTAGTAGGGTGGTTTTTAACCTCCACATTTTTGGAGGTTTTCCAGACTTTTTCCTGTGGTTAATTTCAAGTTTCATAGCATTGTGATCTGAAAGTGTGCATGGTATGATCTCTATTCGTTTATACTTATGGAGGGCAGCTTTATGCCCCAGTATGTGATCTATCTTGGAGAATGTGCCATGTGCACTCGAAAGGGTGAATTTCCTATCTTCAGGATGCAGAGTTCTAAATATATGTATCCGTTCCATCTGTTCCAATGTGTCGTTCAGGTCCATTGTTTCCTTAGTGATTTTCTGTCTGGTTGATCTATCCGTTGCTGTCAGTGGAGTATTAAAGTCCCCTGCAATTAGCACATTTTTCTCAATAAGATTGTTTCTTTCTGTGATTGTTTTATGTATGTGTGCGCTCCCAGATTTGGCGCATAGATATTTATAATTGTTAGCTCTTCCTGATGGAGAGATCCTGTAATTATTATATAATGTCCTTCTTCATCTCTTGTTACTTACTGTAAAGTCCAGTTTGTCTGATATAAGTATGGCTACTCCAGCTTTCTTTTGGCTTCCAGTCACATGATAGATATTTCTCCATCCCTTTACTTTCAACCTGAAGGTGCCTTTTGGTCGAAAATGAGTCTCTTGTAGTCTCTCTTTTTTTTTTTTAATCCATTCTGCTACCGTGTGTCGTTTGGTTGGAGCATTCAGTCCATTTACATTTAGTGTTATCATTGAAAAATGTGGGTTTAGAGTCATTGTGTTCTCCTTAGAATTCATGTGTATAGTGGTGTCTCTGGCACCTTGTATTCTTTGCAGCATTTCCCTCATAGAGTCTCATTTAGGATTTCCTGGAGGGCTGGTTTGGTGGTCATGAATTCTCTCAGTTTTTGTTTATTTGGGAACACTTTTCTCTCTCCTATTTTGAATGACAGGCTTGCTGTGTAGAGGATTCTTGGCTGCATGTTTTTTCGGTTCATCACATTGAAGATTTCCTGCCATTCCTTCCTGGCCTGCCAAGTTTCATTCGATAGGTCTGTAACCACTCTGATAGGTTTCTCTTTGTATGTGAGGGCCGTTTTCTCCACAGCTGCTTTCGGAATTCTCTATCTTTATATTTTGCCAGTTTCACTATGATATGTCATGCTGAAGGCCGATTCAATTTACATCTTAAGGGGGCTCTTTGTGCCTCTTGAATTTGAATGTCTATTTCTTTTCTCAGATTTGGGAAATTCTCAGTTATAATTTGGTCTAGTATCCCTTCAGGCCCTTTCTCTCTGTCTTCCTCTTCAGGAATTGCTATGATACGGATGTTGTTCTGTTTGATTTTATCACTCAGGTCTCAAATTCTCCTTTCCGTCTCCTGGATCAATTTCTCTCTCTTTTTTTCAGCTTCCTCTTTTGCTATAACTATATCGTCTAACTCACCTATTCTCTCTGCCTCGTCAATCCTTGAGGTGGCTGCCGTTACTTTGTTATTCAGCTCATCTATAACCTTTTTTAACTCATCACACCTATTTTCAAAGTGCCTAGTAATTATCTCAGTTGATTCTTTGATGCTTTTCTCAACCCCAGAGATTAATTTTATGTCAAGTCTTTAAAATTCTTTATCCGTTATGTTGTCTAGATCTGCCTTGAGCAGTTCTGTGGCTGTGACTGCCTCCTGGAGGTTCTTCAGGGGAGAGTTCCTCGTTTTGTCATTTTTTCTAGTTTTCTGTCTCTTGTCAGCTTTAGAAAGCTCATTGTGCACTGTGCACCTGTTAACATTTCTCTGTTAAAGGAGGCTTATTTACTGTCCAAGGCCTGTCCTTTCAGGAAATATTCTTTTAATTGTGTCTCTCAGTTTCTCTTGTTGTGCCTTTGAATATTTTATTTCCCTACTCAACAGTATTTGGGACTCGCCATCATGCACACTTTGGCTTGTTTCTTGGTGTAGCCCTAAGAAGGAAAACAGACAAACACAGAGGGAACAGTAACACACAAACGCACAGACAAATCAAACAAACAAACGTCTTAAAAGGGGAAAGAAAAGAAAGAAAATGGAGTGGAAACAGACGAAAAGAAGAGAAGAAAAAAAAAGAAAAAACAAGCGGGTCAGAGACAACAAAGGACAGTGGACAGTCTAAAAGTGTATGACCAGTTGAGGGGAGAGGTAAGGATGAAATGCAGGAGAGTATATCTGGATTACAAGAAGGTAAAAAAAGGGAGAAAGGAGGAAGGAAAATAAGGAGTAAAAAGTTTAAAATTTTTAAGTTAAAAAAGGTAATAAAAAATAAGTACAAAGAAAGAAGAAAAAAGGAAAAAAATGAAGAAAAAAAGAAAAAAAAATTTTTTTAAAAAGCAGCAGCCCTTCCTGGTGGATAGGCATGGTTTGGTGTGGTAGGTCTCTGAGGCTGCTCTCAGGGGCTCCGCGTTGGTGTCTGCATAGAGTAGAATGGCAGCATGCCAAGCTTCACTGGAACTACGCACTGTAGGCCACTCTAATGAGTCCGATCTCCTTGTGCCGGGGTTGAGCCGAGTTGTGTTTTCCAGGCCCGCCTCGGTTCAAAGTTCCAGTCCATGCATTTTTATGCTACCACAGATGAGATGTATTTGCTTTGGTGGCTGGCTTCTTAGGGGGAGGAATCAGTTTGTCTTGGCTCAGGCAGGGATTTCGGCTGCCCCTGCCTGAAGCGAGGTGTGCCGCCTGAGGCGAGATGCACAGTAGGAGGTAAAGTGCCCGCAGTCACAGACAGAACTGCGGATTCCCAACCCCCAGCCGGGATCACGGGATCATGATCGCGTTGGGGGAGGAATGAGTTTCTCTTCGCTTTGCGCAGCTGTTGCCAGAGGCGCCGTGCTGCCAGAAATGAGCTGGGAGCTGCTGCAGCCTGAGCACACGCCCAGGCCTCCACTGCCGCCAACTCCCTGCCGGGATCGCGTAGGTATGGGGGCTATTTTCTCCCCTGTTGGCACCTGGGATTTGGGATTCGCGTGGCCAATGCTGGGGGCAAGATGCACTGTGGAAATGAGGTGCTTGCTCCCACTCCCAAAACCGAGGTCAAAGTGAGCACCCCTGGCGCTGCCACTACCGTGGCTACTGACTCCCCGCTGAGATAGCACAGGGCTGGAAGCTGTTCTTTCCCTTGCGCCACCTGGGTTTGGGATTTGGGCTACCCAGCAGTTATATATGGAGTGAGTTTCTCTCTCCAAGCGCAGTTAAGCATTCTTTACCTCTTCGCCAGAGACAGTACTATGAGCGTGTTCAGTTTCTCTGTCTCTTCCCTTTGTCTCTTGGGCTCCACGCACTTTCCCCGTGTTGGGCTGGGGCTCCCACCTCCCCTGCCATCTCGGGCTGGCCCATTTTCTGATCTCCCCAGTTCGCACTCACTCCAGTATCTTTGAGGTTGTCTTCTTTCTGGAGTCCGTATTTTCTCCTTCAGCTCTTGCAGATGAGAGTAATGTCCTTCTCAGTTCGATAGATGGGGCAGACGGAGTTTACACAGCTCCCTTCCTCTCCGCCATCTTGGCTCCTCCCCGAACACTTGTAGTTTTTAACAGAATAAAGAACTAGCATAAAACACGTACCACTGATGAACATAAATGTTATCTTTTGGAATATTAAAAAAAATTTTTTAATGTTTATTTTTGAGAAAGAGAAACAGAGTGTAAGTAGGAGAGGGGCAGAGAGAGGGAGACATAGAATCCAAAGCAGGCTTTAGGCTCTGAGTTGTCAGCACAGAGCCTGTTGTGGGCCGAACCCATGGACTGTGAGATCATGACCTGAGCCGATGTCGGCTTAACTGACTGAGCCACCCAGGCTCCCCTGTCTCTTGTGCATTTAATTTTATTATTTTATTTTATTTTATTTTCCTGTGGATTTTAATTGTGCTTTTATGTTTACACATTTAGCTTACTGGGCAGGTTTGGCTTATATTGTTACCATGTATTGTTTTGCATACATGCATTGCTGGCTTTTATGTAATGCACTACATATGGAAAGGAAATAAAAGTGAGTCTGGGGATGACAATGTATATTCTAAAAGTTTCTTCTAATTTTCTCGGGCTTACTGAGTTTCCCGTCTCCTGTTTCTTAAGTTGAATGCTTATTTATTTTACAGCTTTTAAAAAATACTCTTTAATGAATGCACTCAAGGTTATACATTTATCTCCAGTTAACTTTTTGCTTGTCTTTCTCTCATCCTGTTATTCAAGTCGTTTAATTGTTCTGACGTATTTTGTCTTTCTAGTTTTCTGATTCTGAGATTATCATGGTGTCTTCTAATTCATCCATTATCTCTTGGATTCCAGGTAATCTGGAGTTTGTTTCATCTGTTGAAATTTTTATATCTTAATTTCTTGGATTCCAAATAGGTTCTTTTTCATTCTTGTTTTGTTTTTTTTATGCCTGCTTTTGTGTCCCAATTTCCTGTTTTGTTTTTTTGGTTCTTATTGCTCTGATCTGTGAAAGATTCCAACCAGACATATTTAAAAGTCATTTTCACATTGTCCTATTATTTTCAGTTTGTGAAGAGTGAATTTATCTACTGATTATTGAATTTATTGTTTTTCCCCCCATAATTTGTCTTTTGCTAACTTTGCTTTGCATAGTTTTCTTGAATAGAATTATCACTTCTCTCCAAACCGTCTCTTTATCTGCTGTTGGTTTTGTGATTGCTCCTACCCATGGCCCTATTCAGTGCTTCATTCCACAGCACAGCTTACATAGGTGGGTTAGAATTCTAATCCTTTAGTGTTCTTTTTTCTTTTTCTTTTTTTAATTTATTGATTCTGAGAGAGAGAGAGTTGAGTAAGTGCGTACAGGGAAGGGGCAGAGAGAGGAGAGAATCCCAAGCAGGCTCAGCGTTGTCAGTGTGGAGTCTGGTGCAGGGCTCGAACTCATGAGCGTGAGATCATAACCTGAACCAAAGTTAGATACTTAGCCGACTGAGCCACCCAGGCGCCTCCTAATCCTGTAGTGTTCTAAGTTCCTGTGTCCTCGTTGTAGCCGAGAAGTGGTGTCTGCTTCCATCGGGTTTCTCCCAAGTAGTCAGCATTGTATAAGCCATTATTAGTCTAAATTTCACCTGTGTTCAGACTTTTCCATGGAAAAAGGAGGTCCACCGCCAACACTAGTTTAAGGGTTCATCTTAAACTATCTCCTGTCTCTCTCCCATCTTCTTTAAAGCTAGGAAAACTCCCAGTTGCCTTTATACAGCATACCCAGCAGGAACGATATCTGTTCTGGTTCTTGATTTTGGTTTTGAGAGAGGCAATATCTTTTATCTCCCCTTTTCATATTTTATCTCCTATTGTCATATATTTCAAGACTGAGAGACTGGGTGCCTTAAAACATGAACTTTTGGCAACTATCTCTAGGAAGTCTGTCCCATTTTTTTAGTCAGTGGCATAGGAATAGAACTGGAGCTATTTTTTGTCCTCTTTCAGTGACGCAGTCTTCCCAGAGCCTCCAACAGCAGGGCTGAAACAACACAGCTCTTTTACATTCTTTGAAAACCCTCATTTTCTAAATAAGATTTTGGATTTCTGGGAGAGAGTAGAGTTGGATCTGGGCTTGAATCTTAGCTCCATCATTTCGTTTGTGTATTCATTCAGCAAGTATTTTGAAAACATACTTTGTCCTAGATTCATTCTAGGTGCCTTATTTCTTAGGAATTATTTAGTAGTTTTGTAATTTGGGGCAAGTTATTTTATCTCAGTGTCTTCTTTCTTTGTAAAGTAGGCATGATACTGTCTACCTCACAGGGATTGTTTTAAGGATTAAATTAGATAATACATTCTTTACCTAGCATAGTAATAAATAAAGGTTCATTATAACCAGTTTCATTATTCATTAATTTTTAAAATCCATTGTGATATAGTCATTTATTTATTCCACACATATACAATAAGCATCTGTTAAGTGCCAGGCACTGTGTTAGTAATGTAATTAATGTGGCAATATAATGTTAGGTAAAAGCAGACATCATCCAGGCCCATAGGCAGTTTCCAGTGTAAAATCAAACTTGGGTTGTCATTTCTAGGAGATACTTCCCCCAAACACTGTTCGGTTGGTGATATAAGAAAAACTTGTAAACTCTTACTTGGATTACTAGATGATTCTTTCCCCCTCAGTAGTTTGTGACCTAGCAAAATGTTAGGACTTTTGCTGTAGCCCCTAAAACATACATCTTAAAATTCATCTTTCAGTCAAAAGTTGGTAGACTTTGTGTTTGCTTAGTTATCCCCATGTATCCTGTTATAACACTGTACTTTTAAAGCAAGAACCATATAATAAAGCTACTGTTTTTATTATGTTCTGCAGAGGTTTAGTCCTTTCTATTATCTGAGTTGTCTTGGATTTTTTTCTCTGCACAGACTTGTTAGCGTCTCTTCAAAAAAGAATAATCATAGAATTTTCTTTAAGGCCGATGGAACATTTGCAAGCTTCATGCTTAGTCTTTGGTAGGGATAAGTAAATAAGTTTTTAAGTGGTGGTGTTAGTAATCTATTAGAGAAAAGAAATCTTAGTATTTTTAGTCCTTTCCTAATCTGAAGGTAAGTTCAGTTCTAGACATCGCTATACAGATGTGGGTGGTTAATCCAATTAAAAATATTTGAGATGGCCCTAAGTTTTCCATGACTGATTACAGGATTATCTTACATATTTTGTTTTTTAGCCATAACTAACATGGATATTTATAATTACATATTTACAATGAAATATACTGAGAGGCAACCAAATTTGTTTTCTGCATTGTCCAAAATATATAAATCTATAGCTTATCTTTTGTCAAAAGTCATGTGTGTACACTCAGATAATGAAAGTAACATTTCCCTTATTCTATAGCATTAATGACAACTAGCAAGAGTGCTTCCCATCTCTTCTTTAAAAATATTTTATTTTGATAAAGCAATATATTTTATATAAAATATAGAAAATGCAAAAACTATTAGTAAGAGTTAAACATGCTTATGTGTATTCTTTTTAAAACAAAGTCAGATATAATGTATATATTGTTTTTATTTTTTATTTAGCCATTTCCTTTTATCACTAAATAACTTCGGGGAACATGTTTAGTATTCCCAGCCCATTATTATAGGGCTTGTAATTTATTTGTAGCCACCTTTGCTAACATTGAAGTAGTTTCTAATATTTCATTGTTCAAAATTACACTGCAGTACACATACCCTGTTGCATTAATTTTGTGTATATTTCTGATCTATTTACAGAGATTTATTCTAAGGAAATAAATTACTGGGTCAAAGAGTATCATGACATTTTAAAGCTCTTGAACCATAGATCTAGGTACCTTCTGGAAAAATTGTGCCATGGCCACAAAGAGTATATGAAAACACCCCATTTCACCAATTGATCTTTGCCAGTAAATGACATTTAAATGTATAAATTTGTATTTTTATTAATTATTGATATGACCTAATTTTAATCACATCTATTGGTCTTTTTTTTTTTTCTTCGTGTGTGTGTGTGTGTAACTCACCTATTCATGTCAAGTTACTTTTCAATTTTTTTCAGAGACATCACATAATGTCCTCTGAAACACTGCCAGCATTTATTGAGTCTTCTAATGTTGAAAGAAAGCAAAGCTTAAGTGAAGAACAAGAGAAGACCCAGAAGCCAAGAGTAGGTGAAGGGTTTGAACCAATATCTAAACGACAAATGAAGAAGCTAATTAAACAGAAACAATGGGAAGAACAACGAGAACTCCGCAAGTATGGGTCAAAATGGATATATATCCACCCCATTTGGGGATGTTGGACTTTGCACAGTCCTGTGACACATCAAAAGTAATTGTGTTAATTAACATTGGGGCTGTGCGTGTTGTTAGCCAGCACTGTCCATAGGCTGTTAAAACTGTATGTGTTTCCGTCTTGATGGATTTACACTACAATTTTTCTCACCCCAAACCTATTGTGAGTAGCAGCACAGTTTCGGAAATAACTGACTTAGATAAGGGATACAGTTAGCATCCATGTCCTACATATAGAACAAAAATAACCACGTCAGAAAGATCAAATTTGTGCCTAACCTGGATTTTGCTAGAAAAGCCATTGTAGGTTTTGGTAAAAGCAGTTAAACGGAAGCTCTTATTGTAGAATGCCAAAATTTATTGAGGAAAGATAAACTGTAGTTGATATAGATTACAGAAAAAGCTTTATGAGTTTTTTTAAGCAATTTTACTTTGCTTTTTTTCTATATTCTATTACTGTTGCTTGAAAATTATATAGGAGAAGAATGATAAAAGTAAAAATTCATCATAGGTCTAAAATTCAATATTTTATAAAGTCTTAGTATAGCATAATACCAATAATAAGTGAATTGTTAGTAGTAAGAGTTTGTGTAGAAAACATACTGTTTTTGCAAATTCATTTCCTATCTAAAGCTTTTAGATGGACTATATAAAATTGCTGATATTTGATCCACAGAAGTGGCAGTTTCATGTGGTTCAACCTGCTAACTTAAAAACATAATTGTTTCTTTGTCAATTATCTTATAAATATCTGAATATACGAATAACAAAAAAAAGTTTCAATTCTTAATTTTAGACAAAAACGGAAGGAAAAACGCAAAAGAAAACAATTAGAGCGACAATATCAACTGGAATCAAACTCAGATGGAAATGACAGAAAACGTATTCGAAGAGATGTTGTTCACAGCACACTCCGCCTCATCATTGACTGCAGTTTTGACAGCTTGATGGTATTAAAGGTACCACGAATCATTGTCAGAAAAATTTTGTAGGTATTCAGTAGGCTGAATAATTCTTACTTTAATCGAAATATCACTTGAATATAAATTTTTATGTTAAAATACATCTTTTTTATTAAATTTTTTCTTCTTTTTAAAAGTTTATTTCTTTTGAGAGATAGAGCGAGAGCAGAGGAGGGGTAGAGAAAGAGGGAAAGAGAGTGTCCCCAGCAGGCTTTGCACTGTCAGCATAGAGCCTGATGTGGGGCCCGATCCCACAACTGCAAGATTATGACCTGAGATGAAATCAAGAGCCAGACGCTTAACTGACTGAGCCACCCAGCCACCCCTTAAAATGAATCTTAAATAAAGTTTTTCAAGATTGTGCCCCCTAAGTTAAATGAAATAAAATCATTCTTATTTATATGTATAGAACAGACACACCATCATTGGATTATAAGACTCCATAACAGCATATTAATCATAGATTCAGGAGTGTTTTTGTTATTTGTTTAATCAGAAGAAGAAAGTAAGAGATGTGATTGGTGAATAGAATCATTTCTTATATAGTAGTTTGAGAAAACTGTCTGAGCAATGCTAGTGAAGAGAACAGGCTTTACTTACTTTCCAAACCATTAGTAATTTATTTAAATAGTAGTATGGCTCTAAGAGGTTTTTTTTCTCCTTTTGTTGTCTCTTAAGAAGAGTAAATGTCATTATGAATTAGCATTTTAAGTGGATACAGAATTGAAATTATTGGTCGAATTGGGTACTGACTCCATAGTAATTATTTTGTTAGTATATACAGAAGTTGAATAGAAAAGATGAGAAAGGACCTGTATTTCAAGAGAAAAATTTTACCTATCTAGTCATCTCTTCAGCTTATTCTGTTCCACTAAGACTGTGGAATGGTCACAGATGATATTCAAAGTGCTGCTTTAAAGATGGCACTCTCTTATAGGACATTAAGAAACTTCACAAGCAGATCCAACGATGTTATGCAGAAAATCGACGAGCACTGCATCCTGTGCAGGTATGTTTGAGGAATTCAAAACAGATTCCTGGTTTCTTTTATCATTTCCTCGGGAAAAGGCATAGATAATCCCAGCTGTCTTTGCAAGAATCTTACAGATACTTTTCTTTGAGAACAAAATGCCTATTTGAAAAATGTTTTAGTTTCGTATAAATCTAAAATAGTTTAAACATTTTCCCACATCCATCAGTCTTAGTCACATGATGCACTGTCATCGTGTTTTGTACACGTTGACCTCATTCCTATGTAGTTGGACACCTTCATTAAAGGATATGTATTTTCGTATGTGTTTCTCCACTCTCAAGTCCTTCCCGCTCAGGAAGTGAGGGAACTGCCTGGCTTGCTATGTACCACGGTTCCTATTGGGGGGTTACTTCTACCTGAAGGATTTTGAGTCAGTGATTGTTTTGAATGGTACTTCCTTAGGCTAATTGGCTGCTGTTAAGAGTAGATAGGGGCTTTTTCTTACTAAATTTGTTTGAATTCCAGGTGACCTGAAAATTAACACTGGCTCACTGATGTTAAGAACCAGAAATTCTTAATCTATTTTTGGTTCGAGTGATAGTATGTTTATATTTTTACATTTTATATTCCTTTCACCCTTGATAAGACTTGAAATAGGTGTCAGGGTTTAGAATCACAGGGAAGTTATGAAGACGTTGGACTGGTGAAAAAAACAATGGTGGCAAAAGAAGGAATGAAAACTTGACATGGAAACAGGGAGTTTGCAGAAAAGTGATCAGTAAGCAAGAGTCCAAAGTTAGCTGCTTGGAAAATGGGATAAACACGTAGATGGAATACTGAAAGTAGTGGGTTATGAGAAATATAAAACATGTCACTGTACCAGACATTTATTCTTATATGTTTAAAGCATGTCACAAATTTATTTCTTTTCTAGAAGGAATATATTTTAGGTTTCATTGATGATCAGATGAGTATAGAAGAGAAATAAAATATTGGACTTCAATAGTCATTTGCTCTTTCTTTCTGTGTCTCCCAATCTCTCTACCAGTTTTACTTGACAAGCCATGGAGGCCAGTTGAAAAAGAACATGGATGAAAATGACAAAGGATGGGTCAACTGGAAGGTGATTAAAATAGATTAATTCTAACATAATTCCAAGTATTTTTATGCTTAAAAATCTACATTTTTACCTGAACTCTATATAATGCCAGTAAATATAGGAGTCAACAAGTCTCCAAAAGCTGTATATCACTGCACCCAAGTCTAATGTTACCAATGGGAGAAGCTAAAGAAACTGAAATGCCTGTTCATATCTGTTCTCATGAAATCTCACCTATTTTATTGCCAACTTTAAAATGAATTTTTTTAAAACGGGAAGAATTTTAAAGGTCTTTGTATAATCTGTACCTAGCAAACTGGGCATACGTTATTTATGAGTGAAGTCACTTAAAATTTGGGAATGTACTTGCATTCTGTTTCTTCTCACTCTGTGTATTCCATGTGGTGTCCTCTGTCCACATGTGGATATTGAACTCTTGAAATGTGACTGGTCTGAACTGAGATGTGCTGTAAATGTGAGATATACATTGGATTTCAAAGACAGTACGAAAGAGAGAGAATGTAAAATGCTTGCTTGAAATTAAAAATATATGTATTAAAGGGATAACATACTGGATATATAATGTCGGGTGCAATGTATTTAAATGAAGTTCACCTATTTTCACTTTTTTTTTTAATGTAGCTACTAGAGTATTTAAACTTACGTATGTGACTCACTTTTTTTTTCTATTGGACTAAACCATTCTCATTTGCAAAGATGACTCATAGATTGGCTTTAGTACCAATCTCTGAGGAACCTTACCCTATTCAGAGAAGTACTAGGGTATTCCTATTTTTTTTTTTCATTCTCAAGGCCAGTTTTTACTGTGAAAACTTTCCCTCTCACATTCACTGATCCCATAGTGACTGCATGTATTTTGATAATATCCTAGACTGTGAAACATTTTTAAAAGCTTTCCTAAGTTTTAAGGTACAATATATTTACCAAGTTTTATATTCACACCTTTTCCCCTAAGAAATAATGTAACTGAAATAGGCATACTTTCACTTATTTTGTGGCTTGTTAAATGTATTATTTATTCCACCAGTTTTCTAGAGAAAACTGTGAGTGCGTTGGTCTCTACTCAGGTCCCTCTAGGGGTCCTTACTCAGCGTAGGGATCAAATTTATAATACCATTTTCCAGAAAAGTGGCTATTTAATACTTGATAGGTTATAAATTTTAGGTGAGAAGTGTCCTTCATTTTTTTCTTTAAAAATTATTAGGTAAATGCCATCTGCATCTGAATTTGGTGATGCATCATCCCGTATTCCATGAATATGTTGCAAATTTTGACGGCCACCTGTTGTTCAGTCTTGTACTTATGACCTGATAATTTGGGTGAAGATGATTTCTAATATGTATCTTTATAGAAATAGGTGCATGGAATTTATTAAATCTATAAGCCATTTCCTTTTGACAATTCATGCAGATGGAGAGGAAGTAATTGGAAAAGATATTCTTTGGTTGGAGAATAGGTTGAGCAGATATGTGACCCAAAAAATGCATTTGTTTTTTTAGAACAGAAATAAATTGAGAAAGCTAGGTTAGTGCCATATTCAGGAAAGCATCACTAAGTAAAGGGATTTAAGTTTTATCCTACAGGTAAAGATAAAACATTGAAAGTAGGGTTTTTAGGAAGTGAGTCTGCCATCAGTGTATGGAAGTAAATCAGAGGGATCTGATTCTAGAGACAGGGAAGTAACAGTAGGAGGAACTTAAGTAATTGAGGTGTGAGGTGATAAGGAATTGAAGTAGTAGGTTCTCAAGAAAACATTGTAAAATATTCTTTTATACTTCATATGCTTTTGGGTGGCTTTGTCTAAGGAAAAGAAAATAATATCTTTTAGCCAATTTTCATAAAACCCTGTTAATTAATATCTTTCTCCTTATGTCTTAAAGGATATCCACATCAAACCAGAGCATTTTAGTGACTTCATAAAGAAAGAAGACCTGATTTATCTTACCTCAGACTCACCTAATGTACTGAAGGAATTAGATGAATCAAAGGCCTATGTGATCGGAGGGTTAGTGGATCACAACCATCACAAGGTACTATTAAGTTTTTAGTGTTGTTTTTGCTCATACTTAAAGTTGATGCACCAGTTTTCTGGATAGTAATAATAGTACTGATGATAACTGATCATTATTGAGTGCCTACTGCATATTTCAGTCACTTTTCTAGTAAAGAAAGCATTTCACACATTTGACTAGTTTGTTTAATCCTCCTTACAACCCAGTGAGGTCAGTGCTGTTCTCTACATTTTACAGATGAGGAACTGGAGGCACAGAGAAAGTCTAAATCAACAGCAGTAGGTGCTAAAGCAGATATCTGAAACCAGACAGATTGTTCCAGAGCCCACATGCCTAAACGATAGGCCTTGATTGTATTGATAGTAGATGCTGCTACTGATCAGTTTCTAGGCTGCTGGTAAAATTTATAGCAATGTACTCCAAAATGTATGCCAGAATGGCAAACTTATATGAGTTTTTTAATATATAATTTTAATGAGATTAGTTTTCTTTTCTCTTATATTTGTACTTTGTCTCTTCCCACCACTTCCTTACCCTCATTTGAGTGAAAAATTAGAAATATACTCTATAAAAGAAAACATCTTGTTCTACTCTGCCAGCTACTTTGCAGCATGCTAAATTCAGCCCAACCCCAGAAAAGACATGTTCACCAAGTGTCAGGTGAAATACTGTCAGCAGGATACTATGAGTAATTCATTATTCTCGGATAGCGTCACTCTGCGGTAGAACCGTCTGCAGTGTTGGAATAGTTTACGTCATCTTGTCGGGTATGGTGGCTGTTGAGCTCATGGCCGGTGCGGAGGATGACTGAGAAGCTAATCAATTTAGACTTAGGTAGTCACAGCTGTGGCCACAGCCGGACAGTGCACCTCTACAGCATTACCGGGAGGTTTTTTATCAGAAGGATCTTTAGCTTTTAAGATGATTTTCTTAGGAAAATTTCTGTTTTGTTATTTGTGTACAACTACATTTTTTTCCTCTGATGTTGTATGTTTCTCTGAACTGCAATAATTTTGTTTTCAAAAAGTGCCTACCTCAGGAGCTTTTATTTGTCCCAAAATATGCAAATTACCAGCTTGGAAATTTAGCCCTTTCTACTGTACTTTGTCTTTTTGGCTACTTGACTTCTGTTTAGAACTCAGCTTTCAAGGATTTTAATTTTGAGGAGAAAATTTATATTCAACATTCTTTTAATTGACAGGGAAAATAAAATGTATAGGCTATTTAAAAATGTTTTTCAATTCATGTTTTCATTTACTTTGTCTCTGCCGTTTATACCACTTCTTTTTTAAGTTTATTTATTTATTTTGAGAGAGATTGCGGGGGGGGGGGGCGCAGAGAGAGAAGGAGGGAGAGAGTCCCAAGCAGGCTCTGCACTGAGCCCCAATATGTGGCTCGGACTCACAGACCTGTGAGGTCACGATGTGAGCTGAAATAAAGAGTCGAGCCACCCAGGTGCCCCACCACTTGTGCCCCTTAATGTTAGGTAATTAAAACAAAGTTTTATATTTGTGTCTGTTATATTCACAGACAAAATGATGGTGCGTCTCTAGCAATTCTTTGAGTATTTTAAACTGAGAGACAGGCAGTGTGGAAGAATGAAAAGCTGTTTGGGTCAGGAGTTTCCTATGGTTCTGCCGCCGAGGAGTTTTGTGATGGGCGGGGAATATGAGGTCTTTGGTTTCTTCGTCTGTAAAGTGGTTAAAGTGAATGCCCTAAACATTCTGACTATACTTATTATGAAAAGAACGTTTCTAAATTAGAAATTAAACACACACACATTTCATCAAATAATGTTCTCTGAACTAAAGTCTTTTCTAAAAAGTACTTATTTTGTTGTAGACTTTAAGTTATAATACTCTGATGTTCTAGTCCAAGTTATAGTATCTTTGTTTTAGGGACTCACATATAAACAAGCCTCAGAGCATGGAATTGATCATGCACAGCTCCCCCTTGGAAATTTTGTGAAGATGAATAGTAGAAAAGTTTTGGCAATTAATCATGGTAAGCTATAAGGGAATTATGAAAATATACCTGAGTAAACAATGTGAAGCATAACATTACCTTTAGATGAGTAGAAAATATACACTGTGCTGGAGACATAATTGTAATATGTAATCATCTATAATTTGTTTGAATATAGAAATAATACATGCATATTATAGAGAAATATGGAAATGTAGAAAAGTAGAAAGAAGAATAAGCTAGAATTTCACTCCCCAGAGATACTTAGTATTATCTTTTTGGTGTATTCCCTTCCAGGTCCTTTCCTGTGCATATGTAATATTTATTACCTAATCATATTTTTATTTTACTCTGTTGCATAAAATATTATAAATTTGGGGTATTTCCCTCCCCACATTTATCTTTTCCTATGTCATTGAATCAATGTTAATGGCTATGTAATATTCCATCATCTGAATGTGTAATAATATAACCATGCTCTTGTTGTTGATATATTTTTCCTTTTTTCTTTTGTAAATAACATTGTATAGATAGTCTTGGACCTGAGTCTTTGCCTGGAGTTTTGCTTTTTAAGATTTGTTTAGTAGAGATTTTTGTTAGCGCACAACTATTTATTGGGCTCTTTTTATGTGCTAAACACTCTCTGCAGCAGGCTCTAGGGAATTCTAGAAATGAACTTATTGATTCAAGGAATGAACTTCTTTTAAGACCTTTGATAGATAATAGAGATTACTTTTCCATAAAGTAATGCAAGTTAAGCCCTTCAGCATTATATTAAAATAAGAGTAACTTGCAGACAGTATTTATATTCTTTACCTCTAATGGAAAGAGAAAAAAAAGCAAGTAGGGTGCTCTCAGAGTGAGTGACTAAAGGAAAGACAGAAGAAATTTAGATTAATGCTAGCCTTTTTTTGTTGTTTCTAGTTTTTAGGTTAGTACATAAAGGATAAAGAAGTAAAAGGGATTAAGAGGAATAGGAAGGAAATGAAAATGGTTCCCTGCCTGTTGATTATAATTGATGTAATGGTAAATCTTTGAGTGCTCATGAACTGAATCGAAGAGGTAGAGAAGAGCTAACAGGCCCAAGAGCCTTGGGGCAAGGAAGTGACACCAACAAAGTAGTTATCAGGACATTTTAACACTTAACACAAAAGCAATGCATTTAAAATACAGTGTGCAACATTGTGATGTTCCTGGCTAAGAAACGTATGCAGTTTGTCTTTGTTGCAGTGTTTGAGATTATTCTGGAATATCTGGAAACCAGAGACTGGCAAGAAGCATTTTTTACTATCTTACCCCAGCGGAAAGGAGCTGTTCCCACAGACAAAGCCTGTGAAAGTTCTTCGCATGACAAGAAATCTGCCGATGTTGAAGGTGGATTAGACAGTGATTCTAGTGACGAGGAAAATAGCAGACATGAACTAGATTCACAACATAAAGAAGAAAAGCAGGATAAAGAAAATAGCAATCAATCTACAGTAAACTCTGTACCACACTAATGTCATCTGTTGTTTTTTGTTTTGTTTTGTTTTGTTTTTTTAGTTTAAGGAAAACTTAGGAAAAAACTGAGGTGCTTCATAGAATACTCTAATTGGAAGAAAATTTTATTTCCTCTTATTTTTGTTGAGAAATTTTAAAATGTTTTTTTTAGAGCTAAATGCTAAAAAGCCCTTATAAGAAAGCGTTGTTTTTGCATAAAATTTAAATGTTTAATTTTTAAAATAATTTTCTAAGCCTCAACTAGCATTTTCTTGAGAATTTTACTTTTTTGGTAAGCCTTCATTCTCTTTTATTTACTGGATTATATTCTTTAGAATGTGCCTTCAGACCTGACAGTCTTATTTTTTTGATGTTTATATCAAGTGTCTTTCTGATTTATTGTCTACTTATTTGTGGAGATACATATTTATAAATCTTCTGTAAATCTACCAAAAAGTCTGACAGGTTATCTTCTGTTTGCATCTTTTTTATTCAACTCAGTTACTTCTAAGGAATACAGTGATTTTAGGAAGAAGTATTAGATTGATAAACTCGACAGTTTCTCTCTTTTGGACTATGGAGTTTCTCCTCTGTGATGCCTTTCTGTGGTTCTAAAGCAATCACTGAAGAGTTAAGAATCTCTTTAATATGTTTTCTTAATTTCAATAATGGTGGTAAATTATTTCAATTAAAAATTTTAATTTTTTAGGCTAGATTATTTAGTTGATAATTTAGTTGAGTATCAATTTTGTCCTATATTTTAAAGGAAACAGCTCTTAGCTCTCCTTTCCTTCTATATGTACTTTTATTAAATAAAATATTTGTTCTTTTTGTTAATGTTTTTATTTATTTTTTGAGACAGAGAGAGATAGCATGAGCAGGGGAGGGTCAGAGAGAGAGAGAGAGAGAGAGACACACAGAATCTGAAGACAAGTTGCAGGCTCTGAGCTAGTGGTCAGCACAGAGCCTGACACGGGGCTCGAACCCATGAACTGTGAGATCATGACCTGAGCCAAAGTCAGACGCTCAACCAGCTGAACCACCCAGAGTCCCTATTTGTTGGTTCTTAAAGTGAAGCAAGTTAACTTTATATGTGCATCTGTCTACTAGCATATAATATGCAATCTAATGTAACTATGTTTCTATATATAAGCGTGTATGAAAAAATATATAAATGTATGTATATATATATATATATATATATATACTGTCCATAATCATGTATGATTCTTAGTTATAAATGATAATAGAACTGAGTTGGCAAATACTCATATTGATTGCATGAATGGTTGTGTTGAACAACTCTAAGTAGAAAATAACTAAAAATTTGTATGAGGACATTGGCAAGGGAAGATGGGGCTAAAAGATGTTTCGTTTTCCACTGGCAAATGTAGACACTTATGTTCAAAGTCGTGATTGTTCTTTGTTACAGCTAAAGTAAGATTTCGGAAGCCTTCACTGAGTTGTTTAAATTAAGTTTCTGTTCTTTGTACTCACTGGCATCTCAAATTATATACATGCTTGGTAGAAAGTTCATTGGATTTGGTATTGATATTCACTATCTCTTACTTTTGGCTGCTTTATTTTAGTAATCTGTTATAGTCATCCATTTAATATAAGGTCTGTGAACTAGGTATGTAAATAAAGCAAAGCCTCTACTATTCTATAAGAGCAAAGCTGCGTCTTAAGTTGTATTTTTCAAAGGCTCAAGTTTTCTTGAGTAAATATGGTTTAGTAGCATGAAATCCAGTTGACTCTTGAAAAGTGTAGGGGTTAGGAGCACCAACCCCTTTGCACAGTTGAAAATCTGTGTATAATTTTGCTCTAAAACTTAATAACCTACAGTTGACTGGAAGTCTTACTGATAAGTGTATTAACACATATTTTGTATGTTTTATGTATTATATACTATATTACAATATAGTGAGCTAGAGAAAAGAAAATACTTTTACAGTACTGTCCTATATCAAAAAAAAAATTACATATAAGTGGACCCATGCAGCTCAAACCCATGTTGTTCAAGGATCAACTCTATTATGCCTTTTACTTAAATTATTTGATGTGGAACGAGGCATAGGTTAATTCTGGAAGGGGAAAAGTCACCACAGGCACTATGTAACTTAAATTTTCAGTAACTATGAAAGCCCTGCATTAGTTTCCTAGGGGCTGCATAACGAATTATCACAAACTGAGTGGCTCAAGACAACAGACACTTTCTTCTTACAGTTCTGGAGGTGGGTCTTATTCCCTCTGGAGGCTACAGGGAAGAATCTTTCCTAGCCTCTTCTTGGCTTTTGGTGGTTCCCAGCAATCTTCACTGTTCCTTACAGCGGCATCACTCCCAGATCTGCTGTGTCATCACATGGCTCCCAGCCTTAGTCTTTTTGCCTGTGTCTGCATCCCTCTTATAAGGATACAATCATTGGATTAGTGTTCATCTTAATCCAGTATGACCTCATCTTAATTTGATTACATTTGCAAAGGACCTGTTTCCAAATAAGGTCGCACCCAGAGGTACAAGATACTAGGACTTGAACACATCTTTTGAGTAGACAAAGTTCTATCCTCGCAAGTCCATATCTTAGGCTGTTGATGACGAGAAGGAGGTAAAACCTTCTATTTAAGAAGGGTAAGATTATAATTAGAAATAAGTAATTGCTGAGATATTTAAAAATCTTTTTAAAACAATAGTAATCTCTTAATGTATTATTTTCTCTCAGCCTTGTTTTGGTTAGTGGAGGTGCCTTATTTAAAACTTCAGTAATATTGAAGTCACCCGTACTGGAAAATAATAAAGGTAGGACATTCAGTTAGAACTTAAATAAACACATCAAAAGAAGATATGTCTCCCAAAATAATAAAATCTTTCCTCACCTCCTTAAAAACCTGCAGTCTTAATAAAGCAAGCTCATCCTTAAAAGATGGAGCATTCTTTAAATTGATTCTCCAGAAATCAGTGTATTGCCACCCTGGAGCATTTGAAAATACTTGAGATTGGAAAAGAAAACAAAAAAGCAGTTCTGAAGGAATATTAAGGTGAATGGACAAGGATGAAACTCATCAATTACTACCAATTACAAAGGAAAGTGAATGATCATTTCACTTTATAGATGAAGAGGGTCACACTTGATACAGGTTAAAAGGCAACAATTGTCCATAGAGCACTGAGAGCATGTACAGATAAGTTTCAAAAAAAAATTTAAATGAGAAAAGAGAAAGAGATTAGAATTAATGACAGCAGTGGCCTATGGTCCTCATTAAAGTTTGATTCTCTTTGGCCTAGAGATGTTTATCTCTTTTTCTAGCTCCTAGCCAGACATGTAGAGTGGCATTTCATTAACGTGAAGGCGACAACCAGTGTCAGAATGAAGAGAATACAGTTAGTGGGAAGAGTAGGCTTAAGTTTTGGCACTGCCATCTGTTGTGACTTCGGGCAACTTAATGAACCTTTGTCAGTCTTTGTGTCCTCACCTGTGAAATAGGAATGTCACCCCATGTATCCTATTTCTTAGGGTTGAGCAGTCTTTGAAACCAAGCAGCAAACTTCATAATCTTTCTTATATTGACATTTCTTCATTTCTTGCCTTGTTTCCCTTGTTTTTCATTCTTTTTTGGCATTGCCCGATTCCCACCCCAAATAATATATAAGCCTTTGTTTCAGACTCTGCTTTCTAAGGAACCCAGACTTAGGTAAGATTTTTTTTAAATGTGAACTTCCTAAATTATCAGAATATATATATTAGACAAAATATGGATATCAAGAGATCATTAAGTGAGGCATTTTAAAAAGCAATAAGTACAGTGCAAACATAAAACAGTGACTACACAAAACCAAATCTATCTGCAAGTATAAATGTCTAAAAGCACCCAAATTGAATTTTTAAAACCCCAAACCTAAATATATGTTGCATTTAAATAATGTTGCTCAGCAGTGTTGAAAATAGAAGAACAGAGAAAGGCATACTGGGCTAATAAATTTTTTAAAAAGTCACAATTTTAACAATGGATTAAGTACAACCTGATGTAATGTTTCAAGAATGCAATCCTTAGTGAAGATTTGATAGTTATGAATATGCACTAAGTAGCATAGTATTAAAATTCATTGTGAAAAGACTGAGAATTATTTGAAATAGTAAGAAATACATTTTAGAATAAGGAGACTTTAATTCATTTTTTCCAACCCGTGATAGCTCAAGTGCACAAAAGATAAATATATGGGGGGTGTAAATGCTGTAATTAATAAACTTATAATTGATATATATGAAGTCCTATAGGTGGAAAGTAGTTTTCCAGTGCCCATGGAATGTTCATAGAAGTATTTATATATCAGAAATTAAGTTCAAATGTAAGAAATAAGCAACCTCTCTGATATTATATTACAGTAGGAAATAAACTTGCAAGATAGAAGGAATGCCTTACCACCTAGTACTTTTCTCTTCAATGTTACACGGTCCTTACTGTAAAAATTAGTGTTAGAGATAAAGTTAGTTATGACTTCATTATAAAATTTTAAACTGTTTACACATTGCTTCAAAATATGTGAATCAAAATGGACAAACTACAAAGACTAACAGAACTACAAAATATACTCTATGAGTTGGAAATTTTTATTACACAAATCAAGATTTTCCCCCACTCTCCTCCTCTATTGCTAGCAGGATGGAGTTGACAGTGAAACCCTGGGTGATGGTTGAGCCAAGATGGAAGGATGCTGGACCCCGAGTCACTAAGTAAAGCAGTCACCTGCTGACTACCAACACACATTTGAACATTTGTGTGAGAAATAAGCCTCTAATGTATTTTAAAGATGACATTTATTACAACTACCCTAGCCCAATGAATACGACTCTCTGCACCTCAGTTTTCTTATTTTAAAGAAGAGAACATCAATAGTAACTATCTCAAATAGTTATTGTGAAAATTGTTGCTATATCTACAGTATTTAGAATGATTGACACACACTGTGACATAAGTGTTGTCATTAAGATTGCACATATGCATGCACACATACACAAAATTTATAATATCTCTTGAATATCAACGCAACATTCTAAAAGTTTGGCGAGGTAGATAGAATCCAGTAATACACTGAAAGAATAATAGCCATGGCCCAAGAATGGTTTATTTTAAAAATACAAAACAGTTAAGTATTAGTAAATTTGTTAAGGTCATTCACAAATAGCAATGAGTAGAAACTAGTTCCTTTCTGGCTCATAAAATAGTGATAATTTTTATACCTTTTTGGGGAGGAGGTCAGTATTTTTCCATAATCACTGTGGGATCCATTCAGTGTTCCAATGGCAGTGAAACACTATAGATTGTGAAAAGTAGCTCAGATGTTAAAATTCTGTTTTTGTTTTTGTTTTTTCTCTATCAAGAGTTTGGAGCATGGGTCAAATTGTAGCTCCCTAGTTCTGTTATGGATGTTTTTTCCTAGCAGCAGGGCCCTGAGCGTATGTAATAATACAATTAGTGCAAGACTAGAAATATAGTATATAAATAAACATACTTCTTACATATCATGCTAAAATTAACTACAAATAGAAATACTGTCTCCACTAATATCTATTTAGTAGCATTATACATAGGTGCTTTGAGATTTGTGCCACCACATAGAGGAGTTGTTGATTCTTTGATACCAAAATATTTTTTTTAATAATTTGATGTTGTAATGGAGCGAAGATCATGTTTGTGAAAGAAATAGCAGAGTCCAGAATTTCTACCTTTGGAATGTTAGAGGATAAAATGCTCTCTGGGGAGAGAGATTGTATCCTTGGTGTGTACTCCTTGCTGACATTGGTTTTGTTGATATGCTTTCCTGAGTTTTAGGCCTGGGAGGAGACTTTGGCTGGCTGAAATACTCTGCAACAGGCATTTTCATCTTATTTCTTCTTATAAACAATGGAGGCCTGTGCTCAGCCTCTGAAATAGAAAAAGTCTAAATAAGACCAAAATTGAGACCTCAAATATAGCTTGTGTCATGTTTTAGTAGCAAATGATGTACAAAAAAGCTGTATCAAGTTTATGTGAATCAAATATACCTGATGTTCATAAAAGAACCCAGTCTCATCTTTCTTACTACCTGTTCTTTTTCTATAACATGAGTTATTTTTTCTCTAATTTTTTTCTATAACGCAGGATATATTCTATCCTCTTAAAATCAAACATTATTTTGGTAGGAATGAATTAGAATTGATGATCTGTAACGATGGTAGGTCAGGATGGGAACTATGAAAGAAAGAAAAAGGATCTATGGTCTTAACAGACAAAAAATAAAATAGACAAACAGATTAATACAAGTCAATTGTACTCATAAGAGCTTCCCAAGACCTATATGGTCAGACCCAAGCAGGAATACGGATTTGGAGAGATGCTGGATATCACCCCTGGAGACACATATGATGGGGGCTTCTTATACAGATTTTCCTAGTATCTAGATAGGGGAAAATATATAGGAGGCCAATGGGTAAGACATGAAATTGAGTAATAGGAACCATCACTGTCATGACTTTGTGGTTTTAGGGTGAGGAGTTTAGTCGGCGTCAGATACAACAGATCATCCTTGGCATGTCAAAGGAAGGGAGTATTTTCTAACTTCTAAACTATATTTCTCATTGCCTATTAACACATGGACCCTCTTTTGGATTTAATTAACCCCAACAAAAGTCACTGGGGTTTAGAGTGACCTCAAAGGACTCATATCCATATTATTCCTGGTATAAGGAAAACTTCTAGAAATAACAGGACAAAATTTTGTTTGAGGCTTGTAGACATACTCCTGGTCTTTGCATTATAGTCATTGTTGCTCACTTTTTTAGGTTAGGAGCTGCCAAACCCACAGGGATGTTTTCGTGGGGCTATTCTGAACCAAAGTAGGACATGCTACAATTCTTGATTCTTGTTGGCCCAAACTGTAGGTTGTGGCTGGGCGTCAGTAGGGGACAGAGAACTGCTCCTCTCTATTGTATTTCAGCTGTCTCATAGAGCATCTGCTTGTGGCTGATGGCCATTTTGCTGTTTTCTATAGTTGACTTGATTTCTAGTTAAAATCACTTAGCTTTGCAGTTAACCTATGAAGAACCAAACTCTGAGGTCATTGTCCTTTTGTTAGGTCAGTGCAGGGCTTCTCCTGGATTGGCCTGACCAAACCTATGTATCCTGCTGTCCTGTGTCTCAGAGTGTCTGTCCCCGATGAGGCACTTTGTCTACCAAAACAAAGTTATGTTTATGTCAAATTTATCTCAACAATAAACTCAGCACACACTGTCCCTTAAGAGTAACTGGAAATCATTATTGTATTTACTACTTTTAAAACCATAGGTCGCTGTCCTTGTCTGTGTCCCCAAATAGATAGAAACTTACTGCTTTCTCTATACCAACTGAGTAATTATCACAAACTGTACTTAACCTTTTGGTACTTCCTTATTTCCTTCAGATTCTTGACTTGACACTCTAAATTAATTGGAGAAAGAGAAAATGAAATTCACAGATACAAACAAGTGTTTTCTATAGACTGCGCTATCATCAGTAAGCTAAGGATATATGTATCTTAAATATTTTACCCCAATGCTTGCTTTTCAATCCAGACAGTATTAAAGGTACTTTCCAATGAGAAATTCTTCTGACTTTGAGTAGATAGCTAAGCAGTACATCATATATTATTCACTAAGGTAGAAGGACTAACCCTATTTCCCAGTGTCCAATTTTATGGAAACTTTAAAGTGGAGACAAACTGCAATACAAAATTCCCCTCTGTCTCAATGGTTTTTAAAGTGACCTGGGTTTTGAATATTTATTTTTTTCTCAATTTAAGTTTTACCCAACTTTTAACTTTAAAGCAACAGGACTTCCTCTCCCGACTTAAATAACATTTTACCACATTCTTACACACCATGGTATTACACATAAATATGTATTTTCTTCTGTCCTTGAACTTATAAGGTTTAAGAAAATTTTCTACTAAAATAATTTCCAATTCCTATAATAGTTTTTTGCCCCTCTAGCAGCCTCCAGGAGTGTGCCAGAGAAATTAAGTGAAGCAATTTATTTTAATGTAGCATTGTTCTACATGCAAAAAAAGTGATACTTGTGTAAGACGCATTTAACAAAATAGACAATACAATTTCTGCTTCCTTATTGCATCCATTTTTAGGTAAAATGAAAAAACTACATTTTCTCAGATGTATGTGTGGCTAAAATAAGATTTGAAATAATTCTCATATTACATTTATGAAAATGAAAGGAAACAAATACACATAGTGGTCCTTTGCTGAATAAAGAAGAGACTTAAAGCATCAGAATGTTTAGGGTTTTGAAAGGTTAGAAAAAGAAAATTGAAAATCCTTTTGTACCACATTTATTTAGCCAATATATCTAATTACCTGGTTGGTTGGTGTCCTTCTCGGGATCCGGTCAGTACGTGAGATTTTGCAGGTAAATTTGGGGGTGATTTAACTTTGGGTGGCTTCCTACTCTCTGTTGCTAGCTCTGCTGAGATGTTTCTTGGTTGAGTCAACAAATTTGTCTCAGCCAGTTCAGCATGAATCAAAGCTGAGATCCATTCTTTCTCTGATTTAGAGAACAAGGGTGGGCATAAAGATTATAATTATCATGTTGGCTAGAAACGCGGGATGGGTTCTTTGATCTAGCACTCTAGTATGAAAGGCTGGTATGATAATCCATTTCCTGAGTAGGCATTTATTCATGAGTCAAGGTTTCTGCAGAAAAATTGGTTCACAGCAACCTGATTTCTGTTGACCTGTGATACTATAAAGTGCCCCAAGCATTAGCTCACTAGGGTACTTGTCCCTGAACAGCAATGGAATAATTTTTAAATATTGAGTACAAAACCCAGCCTTTCAGGCTGCTGCCAAATAAAAGAAAGCATACCTATGCAAAATAATAAGTACAGTATGATCTCATTAATTACAGACTAATGGTTAAGTAATAAATAGTTACAAGATCTCTATAAAGATATATGCCAAAGTGGTCACTGAAATGATGTCTGGATTGATTTTATTGATTATTGTTCTTCCTTTCTTGTATTTTTTTCTGGTTCATCTGGGTCTTACCCATCAACAATAAGCACTTAACATTCTTAAAAAGAAAAAAAAATAGTAATAACTAAGGACTCTTTACCCCCAAATACTTCTTAATTGCTTGCCAGCTAGTCTTGAATTCCTGGGTAAAGTACTATTGCCCAAATTCTCCCCATTTAAGAATATTAGTCTATCCCTAACACATCCATATTTCCTAACTTTTATTGGTGCATATTCCCAAAAAGTAGCCCCCAAACCAGCATTATCAGCACCTGGGAACTTGTTCAAAATGCAAATTCCCAGGCCCCACCCGCCTCAGAAGTTTTGCCTCAGTCAACCTGATGGCCAGCTAGGTTCGAGGGAAGCCACCTGGGACTGGCATATGTTTTCATGGAACAGGCCACACAGGCCCAAAGGAGCCTGGGAGATGACTGGGTTGATGGTTTGGGTGGAGAACTGGCAGAGCTGTTAGAATCTAGAACTTGGAAGGCTGCGCTATTGCCACTCATACCAGAGAAAGGAAGCAGGCTCTCCAAACATGGAAAAAGCCTAAATGTCCATCACCTGATGAGTGGATCAGGAAGATGTGGTATATATACACGATGGAGTACTACATGGCAATGAGAAAGAAGGAAATCTGGCCATTTGTAGGAAAGTGGATGGACCTTGAGGGTGTCATGCTAAGCGAAATAAGTCAGGCAGAGAAGGACAGATACCCTATGTTTGCACTCATAGGTCTAACAGGTGAACAGGAGAAACCTAATGGAGGACCAGGGGGAGGGGAAGAGGGAAAGCGAGTTGGGGAGAGAGAGGGATGCAAAACTTGAGAGACTATTGAATACTGAAAACGAACTGAGGGTTGAAGGGGAGGGGTGAGGAGGGAAAAGAGGTGGAGGTGATGGAGGAGGGCACTTGTGGGGAAGAGCACTGGGTGTTGTATGGAAATCAATTTAACAATAAACTATTAAAAAAAAAAAAAAGGAAGCAGGCTCTGTGCTCACAGTTCATGGTAGGCCAGAAAATATGCTCAGGGAGACAGCTCAGTGGTATGGACTTAGGAGAAGGACAAACCAGCCCTGAACACACGAGTTTCACATCACCCAAAGCAATTTTTAAAAATATATTTTAATGTTTATTTATTTTTGAGACAGAGAGAGACAGAGTGTGAACAAGGAAAGGCAGAGAGGGAGACACAGAATCTGAAACAGGCTCCAGGCTCTGAGCTGTCAGCACAGAGCCTGACCCAGGGCTCAAACCCACAAACCGCGAGATCAGGACCTGAGCTGAAGTTGGACCTTAACCGACTGAGCCACCCAGGTGCCCCCACCCAAAGCAGTTTAATGTGGGGCACACCAAATTTGGGGTCACTGGAGGACCAGTTGGACACAGTTATAGAGGACTACAAAGACTGATATTGAAGTACTAGGGAAACATTATCTTCTCAAATCCAAGGTTAGAAAACTTCACATACGGGTGCATTCACACTTTATGACAATAAACTGAACTCCGTGTTTGCAAATACGTATTTTAATCTCACCTTTTGCGCCTGCATGAACCAGCCACTGTAGAACTTCTGCCAGGGAATCAGTACGTAAAACGTTGCAGAGCTTTGCCAGAATCTGACAGAGAATATTAGAGTTACAGAGTGAGCAAATAAACGGTATAAGTGTTAGAAGATTTCCTTTACTTTCTCCACGATCTCATCATCCCAAATGTCGCTCATAAATAATGCTCAATTAAGTCAATAGGAATTTTAGCCTGGGAACCAGATTTCAAAGGGTATACAGTGGAATCTAAAAAAAAAAAAAATCTTCAATACAAGTAATAATTTGGGCTAGGCAATACAGTGTTGCTTTTGTTTTGTCTGCTCACTATCCACATCACCTGCAGGAGCAATTCGCTTTCCTTCTTTTTGGGGAATGGGTGTTTCCCACTGCACCATGGGGTCATTTTTCCTCAGTTCTCTGCACACAGTGGTTGGGCCAGTGGACTAGGAATATAATTCACTTTTGGCAGTCAGTTTCCTTCCTTGACATGCTTTCCGCCCTGCCCCCCGCCCCCAATTTGGAGCTAAGGACTGAAGCATGGAAGATAGAGGAGATAAATATATGAAATAATTCTAATAAAAATGGGCTATAGTATCATTGAAGTACAAAACATTAAGCACAAGTAATGATGTTTCCAGTTTGACCCTAAATTGTATCTGTTTTTAGAATTTAGGCATATCTAAAATTCAGTCCTATGTATCCATCTGCCTACCAAAATACCCACCTAGATATACTATAGATACTTTGAACCCAAATTATCTAAAGTTAAACCTATCTTCTTCTTTCTACAACCTGCTCCAAACTTGGTGCCTCCTGGTTCCCTTACCTTGACGGACAGCACTAGCATACATTGGATACGTGTCCAAGCCAGAGCCTGGGATTCATCCTGGATGACTCCCTTGCATGTACAGTATGCTGCCAGACAACAAATTCAGTAAATTCTTTCCTCTAAATATTTCTCAAATCTCTCCATTTCTTTTCATCTCTACAGCCTTGACTCAGGCACCCCCCTTTGCACATTTTTTAATTATATATTTTTATTAACAATGTGGCTGACACATTTCCGTAACGCTTTTTTCAACATTTTTTAAAAATATTTTTAAATGTTTTTATTTATTTTTTTGATACAGAGAGAGACAGAGCATGGGAGGGGGAAGGGAAGAGAGAGAAGGAGACACAGAACCAGAAGCAGGCTCCAGGCTCTGAGCCAGGGCTTGAACCCACGAACATGAGATCTGACCTGAGCCGAAGTCGGAGTCTTAACCAACTAAGCTACCCAGGCGCCCCTCTCCAACATTTTTAAGCCATATGTTCTTTGTTTTTTTTGTTGTTGTTGTTCATTTTTAATTATTTATTTATTTATTTTTGAGAGAAAAAGAGCAAGTAGGGTAAGGGGGAGGCTGGAGAGAGAGAGAGAGAGAGAGAGAGAGAGAATCACAAGCAGGCTCCACATGGAGCCTGACATGGGGCTCAATCTCATAGCTGTGAGGTCTTGACCTGAGCCAGAATCAAGAGTTGGATGATTAACAGGTGCCCCTCCTCTGTCAGTTTTGTAATTGCATTGTTTGGCTTTTTGATGTTGAGTTGTATGTGTTCTCTCTATATTTGGGGTATTAACCCTTTAGCAGATATATCATTTGCAAAAATCTTTTCCCATTCATTAGGTTGTCTTTTTGTTTTGTGGATGGTTTCCATTGCTGTGCAAAAGCTTTTTATTTTGGTGTAGCCCCAATAGTTTATTTTTGCTTTTGTTTCTCTTCTTTGAGGAGACATACCCATAAATATAATACTAAGGCCAATGTCCAAGATTGCTGCCTATGTTTCCTTTTAGGAGTTTTATTGTTTCAGGCCTCACATTTTGGTTTTTAATCCATTTTGAGTATGTTTGTGGTGTAAAAAAGTAGTCAAGTTTCACTGTTTTTCATGTTGCTATCCAGTTTTCTGATACCATTTGTTGAAAAGACTGTCTTATCCCCATTGTATATTCTTGCCTCCTTTTTCATAGATTAACTGGCCATATAAGTGTGAGTTTATTTCTGGGCTCTCTATCCTGTACCATTGATCTATGTATCTGTTTCTGTGCCAGTACCATACTGTTTTGATTTCTATAGCTATGTAGTGTATCTTGAAATCTGGGATGGTGTTACCTCCAGATTAGTTCTTTTCCAAGATTGCTTTGGCTATTCAGGGTCTTTTGTGGTTCCACAAAATTTTTGGATTATTGGTTCTAGTTCTGTGAAGAATGTTGTTGGTATTTTGGTAGGTATTACAATGAATCTGTAGGTTGCTTTGGGTACATTTTAAACAATATTAATTCCTCCAATCCATGAGCATAGAGTATCTTCCCATTGTTTCTGTCAATTTGTTTCATCAGTGTCTTACAGTTTCAGAGTATAGATCTTTCACCTCCTTGCTTAAATTTATCGCTAGGTATTTTATTATTTTTGGTGCAATTATAAATGGGATTTACTTCTTAATTTCTCTTTCTGATAGTTTGTTATTAGTATACAGAGTCACAGGTGACTTCTGTATGTTGATTTTGTATTTTGTGACTCTATGTATTTTGTGACTCTAGATTTTTGGTGGAGTGTTTAAGGGTACATAGTATCATGCCATCTGCAAATAATGGAACTTTTACTTTTTCTTTACCAATCTGGATGTGTTTTATTTCGCTTCTTGCTGATTGCTGCCATTAGGACTTTCAGAACTGTACTCAGTAACAGAGGGGAGAGTGGTCATCCTTGTCTTGTTCCTGATCTAGAGGAAAAGCTTTTGGATTTTCACCATTATTATATTAGCTGTGGGTTTTTCATATGTGGACTTTATTACATTGGGGTATGTTCCTTCTAAACCTACTTTGTTGAGAGCTTTTAATTACAAATTAATGTTGTATTTTGTCAAAACCTCTTCCTGATTCTATCGAGATGATCATGTTTTTTTTTATCATTACTCTTGTTAATGTAATGTATCACATATATTTGTAAATATTGAACCACCTTTGCATCCATGGAATAAACCCCACTTGATCATAGTGAATTGTCCTTTTGATGTGTTGTTGAATTTGGTTTGTTAGTATTTTGTTAAGGAATTTTACATATGTGTTTATCAAGGAAATTGGCCTGTAATTTTCTTTTTTTTTTTTGGTAGTGCCTTTGTATGATTTTGGTATCAGGGTAATGCTGGCCTCATAAAATGAATTTGGAAAATTTTCTCCCTATTTTGTTTTTTGGAATAGTTTAAGTAAGAGGAATAGGTATACACTCTCCCTTAAATGTTTGGTAGAATTCACCTGTGAAGCCATTTGGTCCTGGACTTTTGTTTGTGGGGAGTTTTTTTTTTTAATTACTGATTCAATTTTGTTCTAGTAACCAGTCTGTTCAAATTTTCTATTTCTTCCTGGTTTGATTTTGAAAGATTGTATATTTCTAGGAATTTATCCATTTCTTCTATGCTATCCAACTTGTTGGCATATAAATTTTCACAGTATTCTCATATAATTTTTTGTATTTCTTTGGTATCAGTTGTTATTTATCCTCTTTAATTTCTGATTTCATTTATTTGAATCCTCTCTCTTTTTTCTTGATGAGTCTGGCTAAGGGTTTATCAACTGAAATATTTCTTAAAATATTATTAATTCAGCAAATACTTGTATTTGTCATTGATCTAGATGCTGGAGATACAGAATTGAAATTAAAGGGCAGAAAAATCCACTGCCCTATTTTGAGCTTTGTTGTATTATTAAGATTTTTATCTTTAGTAATGCAATATCCTAGAAGAGAGTAAATTAAATTTGCTATCAATTTCACAATAAATCAATGGCCATGTCAAAAATAGAAAAAAAAAGCCCTATGGCCACTCTGCCTCTAATATTTTTTTTATCCATATGTTGATTGCACATTATTCCCAGCTTTTTCTAATTTATAGATCACTCAGTGATCAACTTTGAGAAAATATAATTATCCTTTTAGTGAGAAGAAGTAGAATATGTCCTTTAAGGAATCCTTCTGCTTTCTTTTCATTGAGTTATTTTTCTGGATGGTACTTAATATATTGGTGGGTGAAATTGATCTGCTAAATCTTGATTTGGGGATTTGAGGTTATAGATCCAGAGCAGCCCCTACTGAGGGCTAGAGTACCCTATTCTTTTTTTAAATTTTTATCTGTTTTTGAGAGAGAGAGAGAGAGAAACAGAGCATGAGCAGGGGAGGGGTAGAGAGCGAGGGAGAGAATCCGAAGCAGGCTCCAGGCTCTGAGCTGTCAGCACAGGGCCTGGTACAGGGCTCCAACTCACAGACTGCGAGATCATGACCTGAGCCAAAGTTGGATGCTTAACCAACTGTGCCACCCAAGCACCCCAGAACTTTTCTTTTATGTTTATATTCAACATTCAATACATACTTATTGAATAATTACTAGGTGCCTATCACTGATTTAGGCAGAGAAGATAAAGCAGTAACCAACACAGATAAGTATGAGATCTATAAGACTTAAAGTTTAGTGTGAGTGGAATGAAGAGGCAGAGACAGTAGTGAAACAAATAAATACAAAATATCACAGAGGGCATGTGCTGTGTAAAAAAATAACAAAAGGTGGGGCGCCTGGGTGGCTCAGTCGGTTAAGCGTCCGACTTCAGCTTGGCTCATGATCTCATGGCTTGTGGGTTCGAGCCCCGCATCAGGCTCTGTGCTGACAGCTAGCTTGGAGCCTGGAGCCTGCTTTGAATTCTGTATCTCCCTCTCTCTCTGACCCTTCCCTGCTCACACTCTCTCTGTCTCTCAAAAATAAATTTTAAAAAAGTAACAAAAGGTAATAGTATAGAGAGTGACTAGGTAGTGATTTTAGACTGGGTGGTCAGGGAAAGTATTTCTAAGTAATATTTAAACTGAGACCTTAATGAGAAAAAGGTAACCACTGAGAGGATCAGGAGAAAAAAATTCTTAGGAGGAAAATTCCCTAAGGGTGGGAATGAGCAAATTATAGAGAATGCATGGTGCCAGAGTGTAGTGGGTAGTGATTCTGAAGACTCTGTATAAATAGAAGTCTTTAGCCAGAATCATTAGGAAATGATGTATACCCACAACTCATGTCTTCAGATCCTCTATCCTCTTCTCATTCCTTTCTTTTTTTTCTCCTTCCCAATTAAAAAATATTTTTAATGTTTATTTATCTTTGAAAGAGAGAGAAGAGAGACAGAGAGACAGAGAGATGGAGACAGAGTATGAGCATGAGCAAGAGAGGGGCAGAGAGAGGGAGACAATTAAAAAATACTTTTTAATGTTTATTTATCTTTGAGAGAGCATGAGCATGAGCAGGGGAGGGGCGGGGGGGTGGCAGAGAGAGAGAGAGAGCTATCAGCACAGAGCCTGATGCAGGGCTTGAACTCATGAACTGTGAGATCTTGACCTGAGCTGAAGTCGGATGCTTAACCAACTGAGCCACCCAGGCGCCCCTATTCTACTTCCCAATTTTAATCAACAGCTTAATTATACCCAATGCCACTGTTATGCCTTATTTTTAAAATAGTTCTTTATTGGGATTGTTCAGTAGCAATCCTTATAATATGCTCTCCTATTCGTAATTGCTACTACAGATCTTACTTATGACTGCTATCAAAGTCATCATTACAGTATTTTCACCTTTAACTTATTGTAGTGGGTCTTACAGCTTGGCAATGTGGAGGTTACTAAAAGGATTTAAAAAAGAAAAATGGGGGTGCCTGGGTGGCTCAGTCGGTTAAGCATCTGACTTCGGCTCAGGTCATGACCTCACAGTCCGTGGGTTCAAGCCCCACGTTGGGCTCTGTGCTGACATCTCAGAGCCTGGAGCCTGCTTCAGATTCTCTGTCTCCCTCTCTCTCTGCCATTCCCCCATTTGCTCTCTGTCTCTGTCTCTCAAAATAGAATAATAAAAACATAAAAAATTTAATAATTTAAAAAAGAAGGAAAACAGATAACAGCTGATTGGTTTATTCTTGATCATGTCATTCTCAGAGATAACTGTGACTGGAAAGAACCTTCTAGTAGTCTGATATGACACATTACTATAAATATAACTAAGCTTATAACCCCAGGCAGAGTAGGCTTGAGAAAAAAGTTAACAGTTCAGTTGTCAAAGGGGAACCACTAAAGAGTTTTAAGAATGATAGTAGTGTGACTTTTTGTATGTTCATGCCGTTCTGAAGGTATAGCTTTAAAAAATCTGCCTCTTACTTTGATTTCCTGATCCAGATAGTTTGGTATGCAAACAGTGTTCTCTTTGACGCAAGTCTTGGGACTCATCACCTCGGAGGAACAAGAGCCAGCAGTGGAGGATGCCTTTGGAGGTGGCAGTGGCTTTTTTACCTTAATTTCTTCCTAAATCAAAAGTATAATATAATTAATGTGCATTTATATCCACTTATATATGCAAATAGATTATAAAATGAATGAGAAATATTGTAGCTGAATAAGAGACATACATGAAAGCAAAGAGAGGTTAGTTTCAACCTTCCCTTAAAAATCTAATGATCAAATATTTTCATTTAGAGACAGAACACATAGTGAGATAGTATTTACTTTAAAATGAAGCCATTTTAAACCCGTGGTTTCAACCTTTGGTTAAACATCAAGATAATAATTTTTAATGTCTGATGTGTAACCTTTATTTATCTTGCTGCTCCAGATACCAGAAAACTCATACTGCATGAGACTTTCTGTTAAGTTGGGAAGATTTCTCTTTTATGCTGGGAAGAAGACACTCAAAAGATTTTATGCAGTGCCTGTGAAGACACTGCATGATGTGAACTATGCCTCCTTGCTCTGCTGAACGGCACCTGTGAGCTGGAGAACTAGAGGTCAACTAAGTAACTTCCCTTGGTTAACTGGAAGAGGAAATAGAAAGGCTGTTTCCTTGTGCTGGGAGGTAAACATACTCTTTGAAATTAAAACATTTTTAGGGCGCCTGGGTGGCTCAGTTGGTTGAGCGACCAGCTTCGGCTCAGGTCATGATCTCATGGTTTGTGGGTTCCAGCCCCGCATCGGGCTCTGTGCTGACAGCTCAGAGCCTGGAGCCTGCTTCGGAATCTGTGTCTCCCTCTCTCTCTGACTCTCCCCTGCTCATGCTGTCTCTCTCTGTCTCTCAAAAAAGAAATTAAAAACATGAAAAAAAGTCTCTGAAATTTAAAAAATTTTTAAAAGGTTGTAAGCTTTAAATTCAAGAAGAGTTATAGAAGCCTTAGATCTGTGTAGTTATTCTAAGAAAAGCTTTTAACCTTCAGAAGTGAGTAATATTTCAGACACGAAGCGAGTGGCTGAATATATCAACAACTGGGGACTATGATGATTGGAATTGATCGAACGATATTGAACAATTGACATTTAGTGAAAGTAAAGCTATACTGTATGTAGATGCATTCTTCTGTTAAAGTTTATTATGTAATAAGACTCTTTGTTTTAGGGAACAACAACATATATTTTTTGGTTCAACTCTCCCACTGGACACAACTAAAAAGGCAAATTAAAATTAAAAAATTTAAAACTGTCAAGAAGTGAATAAATTAGGAATTAACAGACCAAAGTAAAGCGGAAGTGAGAAGTCTGAGTTGTAGGAGTACAGTAGTCATTTGTGGCCTGAGGTCATTGTCAGATCCTGGAGAGTAAAAACTTTTCTTGTGACAGTTTGAAAGGTCCTGAAAGACAAAACTCAAGGCCCAGGACCCAAATAAGGGCCAACAAAGGAGTACATCCTGAAGGTAGAGGTAACCTAGAAGTGCAATGGTTCTTGAAGAAATATAACCTGAGATCAAGGTTTGAAGTTGGTTTAAGTTGGTCTAGATCTAGGATGGTAGGGCCTCTGGGTTCCTATAAAAACAAGCACAAAGTTCTCTTTGGAAAAAAGTCTTTTATCATAAGCTTCCAATTCCTACAAATAACTTTCATACATAATATCTGACAACTAAATCATGAGGCAAAATAGAAATCATAGTGCAAATTAGAAAAAGTTTTAACTTAATGCTGATAGCAAAAATTACAAAAGCAGCGAATGCAATCATCAGAGAGGAATTTATAGCTAATATATATATATTAGAAAGACCAAAGGAATCATATAAAGAACAATAAAATAAAGTACGTGTATGGACAGAAGGAAAAGATAACATAAATCAACAAAATGGAAAATAAAGATACAACATAGAGGATCTACAAAAAGCTCCAAATTAGTTCTTTGATATATTAATAAAATTGATAAACTTCTGTTGAAAAATGAAGATATAGATTAACAAAACTGAAAGGTAAAAGGTACA
>NC_043700.1:115426596-115429014 GCF_006229205.1 Suricata suricatta
ACCTTAAAACTTCATAATAAAAAGTCCAGCAACCCAATTTACAAAGTGGGCAAAGAATTGAACACACATTTCTCATAAAAAGATATAGGGATAGCAAGTAAGAACATGAAAAGATGTCAACCTCACTAGTCATCAGGGAAATGCAAATTAAAAACCACAAGGACAGAGCACTACATACATACCCACTAAATTGGCTAAAATTAAAAATACTAACCACACTAAGTTTTGGCAGGATGTGGAGGAAAAGAAACTTATACACTGTTGGCAGGAATGTAAAATCATATAACCACTTTGGAAAAACACTTTGGCAATTTCTTTAGAATTTTAACCTACACCTATTATAAGATCCAATCATTTGACTTCTATGTATTTACCCAAAGAAAAAATATATCCATACAAAGACTAGTACACAAATGTTCATATCAACGTCGGCAGAAATTGGAAACAAACTAAATGTCTATCAATTGGTGAACACACACACAAACTGTGGGTAACCCATACATTGACAATTTCTCAGCAATAAAAAGGAATGAATTACTGATGAACGAACATAACAACATGGATGAACCTTAAAATATTGATGAAGAGTTAAAGAAACCATTTTTTGTTTTTATTTAAGTTCCAGTTAGTTAACACACAGTATAACGTTAGTTTCAGGTGTACAATGTAGTGACTCCACACTTCCATTCATAATCGTGGTGCCTGTCATCGGTGCGCTCCTGAATCCCCATCTCCTATCTCAGCCATTCCTGCGCCCACCTTCCCTCTGGAAACCATCAGTTTGTTCTCTAGGGTTAAAAGTCTGAAGAAACCATATTAAAAAAATAACTCATTATATGATTTCATTTATATAGAATCCTAAAAATTGCATGGTAATTTTTAGTGACAGCAGAGAAGTATTTATTTGCATGTGGAGGGCTGGCGTCTTGAGAAAATTTGGGGAGAGGTTAGTATGTTCATCCTCTCGATTTCGGTGGTGGCTTCCCACGTGTGGATATATATTTGTCAAAGTTCATCAAATTGTATACTCTAAATATGTGTATTTTATATTGTGATAATTATACCTAAATAAAGCTGTAAAAATATTGTGAAATGTGCCTTTTCAGGAAGGTATGTGAAGAAAAGGAGAGGAAATGACAGAATTCAAATTAAATAGGTAACTGTAAATAGTTGTTTCTTTACCTTTTTAATTGCTAAGGGATTCTCACTGGAAGTTCTGAAGCACTCCTTAATTTTTCTACAGGGCTCTGAAATGATAACACAGAAAAATATATTTAGATCGAACTGAAAAAATTTCTACCACATGACATCTACATCAGTTGCTGAAATAAATGAGAATATATCTGAATTTCAATTAAAGTCAACTCAGGGATCTGTTGGAAAAGTTGCAGGTAGAGTTATACCAGAATGACATAAAAGCATATTAATATTATAAGACTAATTCAATGACCAGGAAGATGATATAAAGAAAGGCTGGAAGAGTTTTCTTGATCTGGGTAAACTAATTTTTAAAAGTACATATTTCAGTATAAGACATGTTTTTCTCTGTTTCCTGTCCAAATAGCTTTTCCTAATTAAAAAGATTCTATGTGTGCTGTTTGCCTTGTGGCCACAAAGAGAGGATGTGTGCTGAGTTATAATTACATTTTTAATTATATTTCTTATTTCATCAGTCTCTCAACCCTACACATTTCAGAGTCATCTAACTAAATCACATTAAACCATTTAAACATTTGCTTAACTTCATTTTGCATTAATTTAAATAAAGCTATATTCTTTGTAAACAGTCCTATCGTTTTTTCCTGAAGCCATAGTCAACACAAACAATTTCCTAAAAGATGAAAAGATTTTGTGCATACTCCCGAGAGTAACTGAATTCATTAGTTCTAACTGAAGAAAGAAAAACATTGTAAAGTTACCTCTCTCCAGAAGAGAACAGGAAGTAGGGAGAACAAAGTTATGGGTGGCGGGTCTGTTAAGGTAGTGTTCACTTGTGGGAAGCAGAAACCCACTCTATTTTAAGCAAAAATGTAAATAAGACAAGGAATTCAGTGTGTGCAATATCACTGGAAGGGCTGGAGCAGTGAACTCTGGTGTTGACCCTTACAAATCACTTCAAGAACACCTTGCACCTGGCCCACCCAGGGGGGCACAGCCTTTATGAGGGGGGAGGGGAGTCAGGATGCCACGGACACTTGAGTTGCTGTCACAACAGCACTGAGACTAAATATTAGGCACTGGAACATTGCTGCCATCTGAAAGCCACCGTATCTGCTCATATGACACCCATAAATCCAGAATCTGAACACTGTATATTGTAATAGGAAAATCACCCATCTCTAGTCATGCTTGAGAGCAAACAGCAACCAAAATAATGACTTTAGCCCCACGTCTGAAATCTACCTCTTACAAGGTGGC
>NC_043700.1:115429114-115456280 GCF_006229205.1 Suricata suricatta
TCAAATGAATATCAAAAGAAACGCCCAGATTTGCCTCAGCAATGCTGGGAAGGGGGGAGTTAGCACTGAATAATCTAAAATACGGTTTTGATCTTTTGTGCACCTTGGCCACTCCAGTCTGGCCCAGCATGACAGACGCCAAAGTTATTTTGACCAGGAAATGGCAGTCTCCAGCCTCTAGATGCAAATCTTGTTTGCTGGTTCACTCTCCGGAGAGTGATAATCCTTGCCTGAGGCCGCCAGGAAACGTGGCGGCCCGACATTAATTTATTTAATGTTTATTTTTCAGAGAGAGAGATAGAGACAGAGCACAAGTAGGGGAGGGGCAGAGAGAGAGGGAGCTCATTTCAACTCAATAAACATTAATTAATTAATTAATTTTTTTACTGAAGATCACACACTGCACTGGTACCAAGGGTACCAGAAACACAGAAGGCAATAACCCTGGGCCCAGACCTTCAGGAATATATAAACGTGTAGTTCAATCCCTACAGCATTTCTCTGACTCACTTTTTGTCTGCAGTATGTTCTCATCATGTTGAGTAAACATTCACTTTTAGTATCTCTTAGCTACTTTTGCTGGAATTAGAGACTAGAACCACACCAAATATGTCCTGGACTGCTGAAATGAGATTAAATGAGTAAAACATTTTTATAATGAACAACCTATTTCACAGTGAGAAACTGCTGCTGCTGTATTAGCTGCTATATTTAACAACGGCATTCGTTATGTTAGCAACATATAGACTATCCCCCCTACCATCTCTGATAGTTTGCAGGAGACTCCAGGAAAGATTTCATCAGTTGCAAGGGACTCACCAGAATGAGGCCGAGGGGGCACTTTGAGGTGGTTTGTGGCTGGCGAGACTCCTCTGACAGGACTCTCCAGGGTGGCAGTGCTGGGTGGGTGACCGCATTTGGCCGATGGCATCTCATCCTTCTCTAGGTGGCTGAAGTGGCCAACAGCCCACAATGTTCCCAGTGAGTTGTCATCATCTTTCACAGTACAGATGGGAACGTTATTCAAACCTAGTTGATTAAGGATAAAAAGACCCACCAATCAGATTAGGGTTTTGGTAGATTTTCTTTGAATAATCAGCAATTTCCCCATCAGCAATTGTTAAGTGTACGTAAGATGTCAGACATCAAATTGTATGAATGAGTGCTAGGCGGATAGTCTTTGAAGGTCAGTGTAGCAAATTATGTTAGCACTACATGCTTCCTTAAAATGTTCTGATATCTCATTACCCTTGAGAACCAGGCTCACATCTTTGATCTTAGTCTGAGAGTCAAGTGGAATAGATCTGCCTCTATCCCAGATAAACATCTTATTTCCCAGGTTTTGATGATAAGCAGCATTATGTTAGCCCTTGTCATGAACAGCACATTTAGAGTTTGAAAGCGTCAAAGTGTCTCAATAGACCAAGGCCTCCTAAAAGACATACACTGGCTCTTTTTTTTTTATCTTCTGGCAGAAGATATAGACAACTGTAGAAGCTAGGAACAGAAGGTAGGATGAGGAAGATTGTGAGGAAAGGTAAGAAAAGAAAAAGCGGTGCAGAGCAAACTCCTTCCTCATGTCCAAGCCTTCTAGGTTCCTTCACTCTCCTATAGGGCTATTCGCTTTGGGGTCATATTTTGAATTATAGACAGATCTTCTATTTGGTACAAACACTACGTCATGACGTACTGGACAGCTTAGTAAATGACAGTGTACAGGACATTGCTTAGTGTTAATCAGTGAATTACGAGAGAGAGGAACAGATGTCTGCCTTGTTTCTAAGAAGTTGTACAGGAAGCTTCCAGATAGTGTCTTTTTAAATTTTTGCCTATTTTCTTCTAAATTTCCTTCTAGTACCATCAGTCCCCTCCTTCTTATCTGTATGCGCAAATGACATCCAAAAGGTCTTTGCTGAAAACCCTGTGTGAAACACTCTGTCTCCCTGTGCTTCTTTACTTTTCCCATAGCATTTGTCCCTTATCACATCTGTTCGCACGTTGCCGGGCTGAACTGTCCTAGGATATAAGCTTCACGAACGCGTGTGTTCTGTCTGTTTGTCTGTTTGGTTTGCCCCTCTGTTCCCAGTGGCCAGAATCGCGCCTGACGCAAAGTCGGTGCTCTATGATTATTTAGCAAATGAATGAATAACAGCCAAATATAAAGCTTTTATTTAGTCTGATACTTAAACTTTGGTGATAGTTAACTGGTTCCAAATAGGAATGAGAACATTTTGAAGATAGCATCACATCTTACCATTTTATCTGAAACACCTGAGAGAGTGATTGCCATATTTTCTCTGCTATCTCCTTTAATTAAAATATGGTAATAAGTAACAATGAAGAATTCAGATTCTATCTATCTAGGAGTTGGGAAAGAACTACATAGAAATATAAAAAAGTGGAATGGCACTAAAGTGGTTTCAGAGTCAAATGGGACAGTATTAAATGATTTAAAGCTAGTCACAGAAATGGAAAACTCAACCCAGCAGTGAAGAAGGACAATATTGGTGGGAGTTTCATTAACTGCTTTGAATATAAAGAATTAGGTTATGGAATTTTGGGCCCAGGAATGACCAGCTCCCGAGAAACGGCACCAAATTTCTGTCACCTTTGTAATTACAAAGGACCCACCTTGTGGGAGAGTGTCACAATGAGATTCAAATATCACTTTCCTGCCTAATTTTTTAATATGCAACTTCAGTTTAATGAGAACGTACTCGACTTTTTTTTTTTTTTTTTTTTTTGGTCCAAGGCAATTGTTTCCTTAGTTGATTGAGTGTGCTTTAATATTGGGAAGGTGTCAAATAAAAGATAGAAATGATAAAATAAAAATACGTGCTCTTCTTATCCATGTGATAAATTTAGTAAAAACCATAGCACATGTATATTTTAAATGTGTGTAATACTTAAGCAGAAGAGTATGAGAATATTATTAACTTGGTAAACAGTAAAGAAATGTTCTAAATAATGTACTTACCCATATTTATAAGTTTAATTTACTTTATTTACAGGACTTATTTATAGCATGGCCAGAGCTCAGTTGTTAAGGATGTGAAATATTTAAAAAGAAATCAAATCTATTTAATTAGTAATTGACATCTAAACTTTTAAAGGTATTTTTTTACTAAGTTCATAAATGGGACTAAATATTAATCACAGACCTCCCTTGACATGATTGTTAAAATCTTCTAGATTTATAAGTAAAACAATAAAATTTATAAGTTTAAATTTTAAACATTAAAACGAAAAGGTTTGGAATTGTTACTTTAGAATTTAATTTAAAAATAACAAATAACTGCAATAATCTTTATCGTGCACAAAACTTTCCATCAAGGATGCCACATATTTTCTATCTACATAGCTAGTGTTGTAAAAGCCTTACTGTTTATTTCACACCCTCCTCCCCAGGCCCAGGATGGCCCAGCCTCCACAGACCGCAGGGCAGTGGGGGTGTGGCCTGTTTTCCTCCACCTTGCTCTTCCACTCGCTCTTCCCCACTCACTGCTTCCAGCCCCTCTGGAGTCGGGGTGGAGGATGAAGGAATGGCTACCGGGACACAATGTCTTATTTGCCTAATGGTTTTAATTTAGTGTTGAGGCATCTGTGAAAGTGGATCTGTGAGGCAGAGAAAAAATGCTGACTCTTTCTCTCATGAGGTATTTTTGTGGGTTCTTTGGAGACTCGGTTGCGTCTCTGATACTGTTCACTGTCGTGGATAATGTACCTCCTAGTTAATTACTAACATCTCTCCCTTCCCACCTTCCCAGCAGGAGGAATGTCACCAGCCTCTTTTGGCTGCAGTTGTCCCAGTACATCAGTTAGTCCTCTTGGGCTGGGTGCCTGTAAGACAGTTCTTGGCCAGCTTCCTCCTGGGTGTCCACTCTAGCCCACAGGAAACAGGCCCTTTGCCTAGTCTTCTGTGGGAGCGCAGCGTAATCCCCACCTTTGTGCCACGGACACAGCCAGCTTCAGCCAGCTCCGGTCCGCTCTTGTCTTCAGATTTTAGAAGAGAATCACACACCATTCTTTGTCTTCCACAGCACAGAAGATACAGAACAAGTTCACTCCAACAACAGTCTCCCCCTGCTCCACTGCAGGAACAGTACAGGGCAGACCAGGAACAGCACAGGCAAGGATCTAGCTGGCCAGTGAGATCTCAGTCTCCTCTCTAGAAACTCCATTCTCCATAAACGGTTCCCTGGGAAACCCTGCAGGTTCAGGTGAAGGCAGCGACTACTGCTCCTTATTGGGGGGGGGGGGGTACACAGCGCCCCAATGACTCTTGTCAAAGAAATCCTCATTCTCTTTCCTTTTTATGAACTTTTACTCTTCTCTAAAGCAAAAGAGCCTGGAGATAGGCTACCATGGGAGGGCCAGTTTTTAAATCACCTCTTAGTAAGCCGTGCATAAATGATCTTGAAATTTGGCTTTAGCCAAAGTTCTGGAAGCGAGAAAAGCCTCATTTAATCCCATGACTAAATGTTGTTTGCCATGCAGTAGTGGCACTCAAATTTCTTTGGCTATTGTGTCCTTTGTTCAAACACACTTTACTCCCTCTTTGTCTCCTGCCCGATTTCCAAGACGCCAGAATACAGCTTGAAAACCTCCACCAAGCAAATGTAAGATTTTAATACAATCATGTCTAAAATTCAAACCTTCTCTATTCTATGGAATAGAAGAGGTGGTAGAGATCACTAGTTTGTAAATTAAATGGATATTTTTTATCTCTTACATGCATTTATCTATCTATGGATGACCCCATTTACTGTTCCCTCTTTTCTTTAAAATCACTTTTTCCATTTTCAGAGACAACATTTTCTAACCCAGCATCTCTGCCCTTTCTTTTTAGTCTCTTTCTCTGGATTTTCTGTGTCTATACATCCCTGTGTTTTTCAGCTTTCCATCGGGATTTCTTTGCTTTCTTGAGAAATAACATTATAGTTTTAACCTATATATTCCTGTTTTTCAAATATACTTTATAGGCTCCTCCAGCCCTTAGGCTCCAAGTCCTTATATCCATTTCTCTACTTAGTCATTTATTCCTGAATGTTCCTTTGGCACATTAAGTACAACATGTTTGATATGAAGCTTCTAATCTTACCTCCTACATATGTTCTTCCTCCCATATGTTCAAAACTAATAGTTGGTCCACTATGCATACCCAATCAACCAAGCTAAAAATACTGGTAGTAATTCTAGACTTTTTATTCCATTCCCAAATCCAATAAAGGCCCAAGTCTTGCTAATTGGTACTTCTTAACGTTTATCATATGTATCTCTCAAACCTCCATGAAATACATTCTTGACATTGCAGTGATTTTCTTATCTCTGCATTACATCTCAACTTTCACCATACTTCTGTCCTTGCCCATAAGACACTATATTATAATTATGTCCTTGTATTCCTATCTGCTCCAACTACACTATGAGCAGAAACTGGCTTGTGTTGTGTTGTTAGCAGAATATATGTACCACTAATAGGACTTTATATTGACATTTCTTAGACTGAATAAACTTACTGATGATTTAACTTTTAAAGGATTTATCTATGAGAATAACATTAGATCTCATGGACTAGAATATTTGAATATTGGTAAAATGGACTAATTCTTATAGTAAAGCTAGTGAACTAATTGTAGTGTCCTTGTCCTAAGTGTGGGCTCAAAGCACATTAATGGCCAAAATAAAGCAGTTTGCTGCCCTTCTCTTTATCATATAATTCCAGTTACAGGGTTTTCTGGAAGTTGCATGGATATCCTTGAAAGATTTATAAAAAAATTTTCAATTCAATTGAACGTATATTTATATGTGAACATATATTACTATAAGCAAGGCTTTGTGGTAGGCATTGCAGGGGATTCAAAGACATAATACTCTGTCCCTTGCCTGCCAATGGTTTCATGCTGTAATTATAGGTATAGGATATTCAAGGCAGAATGTGAAATAACATATGTAGGAATTATATAGCAAGTACATTCAAGTATTTGAAAGTCAGAAAAAATACTACACTCAATTTGGTAGTATTTGCCTTCATAGAAAAAAAGTACCAATTAAATGCAATATTTTTCTCATGTGGATTCTGAAAACCCCTGTCATCAAATTTTGCCACAAGAGTAGATTTCAAGGTAATCTATGCAATATCTGTTTGCTTTCTCTTGGCTTTCATTTTCCTGATCTTCTTTAGGCTTCTTTAGGCTTGACGAGCACCCCTCATCACTGAATCTTGTCTCATTGAATCTTTTATCTCATAACCCTCTGATGGTTTTCTCTGTGCTGCTCATCTGAGCTTTCCTCTTGCTCTGCCCCAAAGTTCAGCCTTCACTTCTCTGCTCACTTTCTGCCCTGGCCCATTCTTTATCCCTTTTACTTGGATGACAAAGTCCATCTTTTCTTACCTCCCAACCTCTAATTAGGTCCCTGCTCCTCTTCCACTTTCTATAATACAGCTAGAATGATTTTTTAATGAATGAAATCACTTGCTCAAGGACACACAACTAGATAGCTGAGGTAGAATATGAACTCTGTTTAAAATCTATCAGAGGCTCTAAATTTTACCTGGATATACGTTAAGCTCCCTTCTTTCCTTCCACAAAAATTTACCTAGCACCTCCCACATGGCAGCCACTCTTTGGGAAACAAAAAAGTGGTGAGTAAAACAGATATATCTTCTGTTTTTGATGAGCTCACAAATTGGTGGAAGGTATTTGATAATAATCAAATAAAAATACTTAGTCATACGCTGCAATAATTGCGGAGGTGCCTCTACCCAAAACCAGGCCTTCAGGACCCAAACACTCATCTGTTCACCTGACAGATGTGTCAGTTACGATGGCTTATGCTGACTCCTCTGGGAATTGCTTTCAGCTGCAGATGGCTCTCGTGCACGTTGGGGACCTGACCAATGAGTGTTTGATGGGGGTTACAAAGACCTTGTTCCGTTACTCAAGTTGAGAAGCATCTACAAAGCCATCCACAGCTCCTTATGGGGCTGACTGAGGCCTCTGTTGTGTCTGCATCAAGCTCAACTTCTACCAATCCTGCTTCCCTGGACTCCTATACGTGTTGTTCCTAAGAGCAGTCTGCAATACATCTCCTTCACACAAATCTCCACCCCACAGTCTATTTCCCAGAGGACCTGACCTAAGACAATCCTGTGACAGAGTACTGTGAAAATATAACATCAGGAAATTTAATTTAGATTGAGGATGTGGAGCCCAGAATGTCTCTTTTAAGTTACATGTAAACCAAACTTGAAAAATGAGAAATAATGAGGGAGTTTTTTGGCAAAAGAAAATAGTATGAGTGAAAATCCAGAGGTTGGAAAGGTTTTATCATCTGTTCAAGGAACTTAGGCAAGTCCAGTGTGGCTTATGTAGAGTGAAGATGGGTGGAAGGTATTGATAGGAAGTGAGTCAAAATAGGCAGAGGCCACATCATAGGAAACATTTTAGTCGATGTCAAGGTAGTCATTATCATAAGTGCATGGGGCATTTCTGAAGGATTTTGAGGAGGAAATTTAAACAGTTAAATTTATATTTTAATGATTTTTCTTGTTGTTCTATGGAGAGTGGATTGGATGAGGGGAGGGGTAGGAGCAGAGCAGTTAGGAGGCTACCAAATGCAAAAGCAGTAGTCAGACCAAGAGATAATAATGGCCTAGAGCAGAGCTGTAACTATGGCCTTGGAGAGAAGAGGCTTCATTTGCAAAATATTTAGAAGAAAAAGTGACAAGATCAAGGGAAGTATTGCAAGAGGAAAGGAAGGAAGTTCTAGAAGGGCCCAAATTTATAGTACCATGTACTAGTTAAAGTATACTAGTTGGAGAACCACATCTTTGACAGAAGATCAAGAGTTCAATGGAAGATCAAGAGTTCAGTTTCAAAGAGTAAAATTCAAGGTGTCCATTAAGCATCCAGTGCCTCACATATATAGGTCAAGTAGGCAACTGAATATGGCGGTCTCAAGTTTAGAAGAGAAATCTGAGTCTAAGATACATATTGAAAGTACTTGGCCTATAGACAGTTTTTGAAACTTGTAAATAAGTAAATCTGGCTAAGGTCACAGAATAGATTAAAGAGAGAAAATTACCAAGGATTGAGCTCTGAGGGACTCCAGCATTTACTATAGAATCAGGAAAAAAAAAAAAAAGCTGGGAAGGAGAAGTCACAGAGATAGGGGGAAAATTAGGAGTATATGGTGTTACAGAAACTAAATTTAAATACGTGAGAGAAAGAATAAAAGAAAGAAGGAAAGAAGAAAATGGAAGGCATGAGGAAAAGATAGAAGGAGGGAGGGAGAAAGGAAGGAAAGGAAGAATGATAGGGAGAAAGAAGGAGAGAAAGAGAGAGAAAGGGAAAAAGGGGTGGAGGGTAAGGTATATGCTTCTCCAGGGCTACTATTTAGCATGTAGATGCTAGAATGGCCATGCAGTTTGTTAATATGTTTAAAGACTTTTATACCTATGGGTCAATTGCTGCTGTGAGCTCTTTGTCACCTCTCCAGGTCCCTTTCATACCCAAGTATTGATGGCTGGCACAAAGGATACCTGTAAGCCTCTACTCTAACCCCAATGCTGGCATCTGGTCTCAGTGGTCAAAACCTGTGCCTCACCATTGGTTACATATTTTTAATAGTATCCCTGGGTTTACCCATAAGAATTATCAAGTAGCCCAAATGTAGAGAGAGGGAAACACTGTAGGACCTTGAGTCACCTTACCTTTGATGTGACAGACCCTTCTGGGATGAGGGGTGTGCCGGACTAGAAAGCAACCTCCATTTCTATCCATAATATGGCTGCCTTTGCTTTCAAACTGAGAAGCAGACACCGGAGACTTGAGGCTCATGTTCTTGGGAGGTTGGTTTGCCCTTCTTCACTGCTGCCACAAAATGTCTTGGGGTCCTACCTGGTGATCTCACTTCTAGAGATGCTCTGACCCTGAAATCATAAAACGACAATCATTCTGTTAGGGGTTCTTGACATTAATTACACATCAAATATTTCTTCTTCTTTGCTTTCATTGCTGAGTTGTTTTCCTTGTCAAAGCAATGTGAGGCTCTTGTACTTTCAGATTAAATTTTTGTAAACATTGAATTGAATACAGGCATGGGTAAAACCAAAGATTTTTCCCTGGAAAACTCAAAACATTTGTGAGAAGCTTAAAATATGTTCTACACTTAATTACATTTAAGATCACTTTGTTAGCTTACCAACATAAAAATAATTAACAGGTTATCAATTTTGATACAGCAATGAAAATGATAGCTTTAAAATACAATACCCACAAATGTGCTTTGCAATAATACACCTTTCATATTATGATATAATATACATATAAAGACCTTTCATATTATACTTTAAGAAAACCAGTTTGTTTTTTAAGTAGGCTTCACGCTCGGCACAGAGCTCAATGCTGAACTTGAACTCACAACCCTGAGATCAAGAGTCCAATGCTTAACCAAATGAACCACCATTCATACCCCAAGATAACCACCTTCTTAAATTTGTATCATCTTCTGAGAGGATGAAAAAAATAAGAAAAGAAATCTGATAAAAGTATGACATTGCACCCACACATGATAAACTGGAGAACATTTGGCATGTTGTTGTTTGTTTTTTGCAGTATTATTTAATAATTTTCTTTCAATCACTCAGTAATTATTTATTAGAGAGCTAAAGTGTCATAGGCCTAAGGGATCAAAGATAATGTTATGGCTCTTAGGGAATTTACAATTATGTGGGGAAAATGTTCTGGATTAGGAACATAGGAAAGAGTTAAAGATGACATACTTTAGGGTGCCTGAGTGGCTCAGTTGGTTAAGCATCCAACTCCTGATTTCGTCTTAGGTCATGATTTCATGGTTTGTGGGACTGAGCCCTACATCGGGCTCAGCACTGACAGCCTAGAACTTGCTTGGGATTCTCTCTCTTCCTCTCTCTCTCACTCTCTGCCCCTCCTCACTCATGCTCTCGCTTTCTCTCTCAAAATAAATAAACTTTAAAAAATGACACACTATCTTGATATTTAAAGAAGGATATTTTCTGGTGTTTGTATATTTCCTATCTCACATGGCTCTCTTATTCATCATAGCAGGACTGAGAAATATACATTTTATTTCTAACCATGGCAGGGTGTCCTTCTGGTCAGAATAATTTTCAGTATCAAAATATGTCCATATTCTAGAAATTGCTCTCAAGATTTTGTTGGGGCAGACATTTTTAGTTCATTAACTATTTTTTAGACCAAAGAATCTGTATTCAAGTTTTCCATGGTATACATTCAGAGTGTATGGTATATAAGTTATCAGTCCTGCTTACCACAAATATCTAGTGTTCATAAATTCTAAAAATTTTCTAAGGTTAATAAAATGTGTTAAAGTATTTGAATTCATAAAGTACTATTATCTATCAAAAATATTTTCTTATTGTTCCTTATAAATAAGGAGGAGTCAATTCTTTTTTTTTTTTAACGTTTATTTATTTTTGACAGGGAGACAGGGCATGAGTAGAGAGAGAGGGAGACACAGAATCCAAAGCAGACTCCAGGCTCTGAGGTGTCAACACACTGTTGACGCGGGGCTTGAACTCAAGAACCATGATATCATGACCTGAGCCAAAGTCGGCCACCCTACTGACTGAGCCACCCAGGCATCACAAGAGGAGTTAATTCTAGCCTCTTTGTAGAACACAAACTATAGACTTACTCATTCTTTCTGTGTGGGACCTTTTGCACAATTAAGTCAGCAAATTCATTTTTTATCTGTATTGGGGGAAAAGGGTACAGTAGACAATTTGGAGAGTGGGAAGTAGACTGAACTGAAACTTTAAAATGAGATGTATGGTCCCAGCTTTGCCATTAATGAGCTAAGTGACCATAGATCAATTATTTTATTTCCTAGGTTTTTATTTGTTCATCTGAAACCTCATAGGATTGACGGAGACATCAGCTAGAATGTTCAGCTATTCTACTGGGTGTGTCTTCCCCTCATCAATCATTTCATAGGTTAATTTGAAGGGTAATAATATACTTCAAATTCTGGTATTAAATGTCAATAAACAGACAATGAAGAAAACTCTTTCTCTTCTTATGAAAATGACAGTGCCTTCAAGAAGTCTGAAATTCATCTTACTTTTATATTTTAAAAGATGCTACAGTGCTTTCTTTTGGATTACAGAAAATTTAATTACCTGATGTGACTTTTATTGTTTCTTTTGGAGGTTTTGAAATAATGTTAAAGGGATAAAGGCAAAATGTAACTATTTTATCCACATATATCATTAAAAATTTTTCATGATCCAATATACATTATGTACTACTGAAAGTCTGACTTAAACTTAAATTTTCAGAAATGAGATAAATGGAAGACTCAGGACAAAGTTGTACTTTGAAATGTTCTAACAAGTGATCTAATGATGAAAAAAATAAAACTATCTCAAACCTGAAGAAAAGTGAAACTATATTTTGCCCTGTGAAAGATATTCTTTAAAAAATGAAAAGGTAGGCCACAGACTGGGAAAAAAATATTCTGAAACACATATATGATAAAGGACTTATATCTAGAATAACAAAGAGCACTTAAAACTCAACATTAAGAAAATAAATAGCCAAGTAACTAGTATTAAAGGTGAACAAACACTTCATCAAAGAAGATTATCAGATGACAATTAAGCAAGTATATAAAAAGATACTCAACATCATTTATTGTTAAGGAATTACAAAACAAAACAATGACATACCTCTACACACCTATTAGAATGGCTAAAATCCAAAATACTGACAATGCCAAATGCTGGCAGGAATGTGGAGCAATGGGAACTCTCATTATTGTCAGTGGGAATACAAAATGATACAGCCACTTTGGAAGACAAGTTGGAAATTTCTTACAAAGCTACACACACTCTTACCATAGATCCAGCGATTGCACTCCTAGGTGTTTACCCAAAGGAGCTGAATTCATGTCCACAAAGAAACCTACATACACGTGGATGTTTATTCATAATTGCCAAAACATGGAAGTAACCAGAGTGTCCTTCAGTAGGTGAATGGATAAATTGTCATATGTTCATGCAATGGAATACTATTCAACAGCAAAAAGAAATGAGCTATCAAACCATGAAAAGACATGGAGGAACATTAAATGTATATTGCTAAGAAACCAATCTGAAAAGGCTACACACTGAATGATTCCCACTACATGATTTTCTGGAGGAAACAAAACTATGGAGACAGTGGAAAGATCCGTGGTTGCCAAGAGTTCTAGAGAGGAAGCGGGGGAGTAATGAGTAGATGGAGAATAAGAGATTTTTAGGGCAGTGAAACCAGCTTGTAGTATACTGTTCTATACTGTAGTTGTGGACATATGACATCATGCACTTGTTGAAAGCTACAGAACTATTCAGCACGGAGTGAGACTTCAGTTAATGATAATTATTTTGATTCATAAATTATAACAAATGTGTCATGCTACTGAAGATGCGAAAAATAGGGGTCACTGGGCAGGGGGATATATGGAGTTTCCTGTACTTTCTGCTCCATTTTTCTGGAAGCTCAAAAACTACTCTAAAAAATAAAGTCTATTAATTAAGAGAGAAAAAAAAGAAACTACCACAAGCCCAAAGAAAAGCAAAACTATTTTAGTTATTATTATTTTTTTAGTTATTATTAATAATGGCCCACATCTTTCTTGTCCACTTGTTGCCTGTATTGATTTTAACACTCTTTAATTGACTGATAATTAATTTCACATTGATTTTAGTGGATATCTTTCCAAAGTTCATCAATTGGCTTAGAATAATATTTCTTTATTAAGATTTCTCTTTATTATAAGCATTAATTTTGGACTATAATTTTTTAAAATTTATAAACTCAAAAGCAATGAATCATTCATTCTCATATGAGGTTAGATTTTTTCCCCCAAAGGCAAGAGAAATATGAAAAGAACATGTTATTAAAATAAGGAATTAATAGAGGACTGGAAAATAATTTACATGTTGATAAACAAATATAATCCTTGTTAGAGTATCAGAAATTTCATTTATTTTATAATGAAGTGACTAAACATTTTCCTAAACCAATATTAGAGAATCCCATTGATGCAAAATTGGTCAATACATATCATGGATAGATTCTGTAGACTAAATCAGTTATAATAACTTCAATAATGTGCCACGGATTCTTTACAGTTTTGTGATAAACAATAGGTATTTTTAAACTCCAAAACAAACAAAAAACACCACAAGAAAACAACAACACACACACACACACTCACACACACACACACACACACCTTTCCACTATTTTAACTTAGTAGGTATTTGCTGTATAATATAGAGCAGCTGTTCTCAGCCCACCTACCCCACCTGAGGCATATGACAGGTGATGTTCAGAGGAAAGACACTGCCATCCCATGTTCAGATTTTGAAGAATGCATTCCACAGCTGTGGTAGAGCAAAGTACTAAAAAAATTTTCAACCACCCCAATGATGGTGTGTCAGTAACTGTTGCTCAGAGGAGCTATAAAAACAGGTTTTAACTCCAATCTTTCCAAACAGGTAGGCACATGTCATTGCAACTAAATGCCCACAGATAGTGTTAGAAAACTTACCCTTCCTTGTATTAATTCCTTTTAAAAGCTAAACAATTTCCAGACATAAGCATTTTAGTTATTATGAGTAAATATGTTGGGTCTCACCTCACTCTTATGTTGCAAAACCTCAGTGGAGCCCTGCTTGACTTATGCCTCAAAAGATCTGATGAGTAGAAGCAGCCAAGTTCCATTTATAATTCTATTCTACTTGTGATGCCAGCAATCTGCTTTCATTCTGAAGAGGAAGAGAAAAACCTGTACATTGGTAACTGATGGAACTCCAAATTAAAATTACCCTTGCCATCCAGGGAATTGTGCATGTGTTTCTGGGAGCAATATTTCCTTTCCTATAGCCTCTGAATCTACCTATATGTTACCAAATCACTGAATTTTATTTAGACTACGTGACACAAAATCCTCAAATTCCAGGGTTTCAGAGCTATGAATAATTATGTAGTCCTAACTCGGGTCATTGGTACTTTTAAAATATGCAAATCTGTATTAAATATTAATAATCTTAGTCCAAAATAGCACTTATGTAAAATGTATGCTTAAAACAAGAGGCTACAACATCTGATCTATGAACAGCTGTAAGTTACAATGAATTCCGAGAGATGTAAAGACTGGTATTTGCAGATTGTCTTGCCTAAAATGCATGCCATTCAGATCTTCACTGCCTTCATTGCTCTGCCTAAAGGAGACTTTCTCCTGGGCATTCTTTACCCTTCTCTGAAGTAGTTCCTGCCATCTTCCCAGCCTGGGCCACTGTCTACCTCTTACTCTCCTGAGGTGCTCTCCACAAGCACATGTTGCTCCCTGACTTTTTCCTTTTTTCACATTTCTGTGTTTATTTTCCTCTCCCCACATGATGGCAATTAAACAAGCAGGCAATGGTCTACTCTGAGTTCTGTATTCTTAGTACCTGTCACATCGTATATGTTCAGTACTTGTTAAATGAAGTCAAATGTTATCCACAGAACAAATGTCTTTATCCCCAAAACTTAGCTTATTTGTATGATCTCCTCAAAGATAGGTGGTCTCCTTTAAAAGATAGTATCTCATTACTGCAAAACAGATTTAGTCGGCCTTCCCGTAGTCTCGAAAAGAAGATGAACCTGGGATCCACTAACTAAATCATACTTAATTGTTTTTTAATTATTTTAATGATGAATTTAAAGTGATACCTTAGGACAGTTTTTTAAAGATGATCTGGTTGCCAGGAACTCAAGGCTATTGATACACTCCAAGCCTCATAATGGGCCTATGCTGATTTCCTTAAATCTTTGCACTTGAGCTGGGAATTTTTGATTGGCAGAGATAGCCTAATGTCTAATGCTTCCAACAGAATATCACTGTCTCCCTCCGGTTTCTCCCACTCTTACTCCAAGGAGCCCATGAGGCTCCCTGGTTGTTAAGATACACTACAAAGCTTAGCAACATGGTAACATTCCTTAGGGAAATCTGAGTTCCAGAACCTCTCGCCCCTATGTTCTTCTCAGAGCCCCCCTTACCCACAGCTTGACAAAACCCTATGGCAGCAGTGACTCTTCCCAGTTTCCGACATACAATAGTGTTGAATCAAATGAAAGAAAAAGAGAAAAAATAAAGAGCAACTTACTGATACCTCTCCCCGTAATTCTGCTTGAAGAACACATAATATGCAGATGTAATCAGACCTCTCACCCAAAACTACGGGGAGAAAATGTGGGTCATTTAAATGATATCCCGGTCATCCTGCTTGGTAGTCAGCATGTCCATGACAGTGACTTGCTCAATAGTGTTGAAAAAAATTGAAATGTTAATGAAAAGTCATAAAGAAACATTAAGTAATACAGTTAAAGTCATAGCATTCCCTGTGAAAAGTGAAGGTGGAATCATACATAGTAATTCCATACATGCACACACACATATACATACCTCTACATGTGTCTTTCAGCTCTCAGCATTAAATATACTAGTGCTTCTCAATATTTTTCTTTTTGGACCATGTATGATTTTTAATTTCTAAATCAGTCTCTGAAATCAATATAGATAATTTCCAAAGGGCAAATACTAATTTAAAACAATGTAAGGATATAGCCTAATTCAGTCTGGTGTTTTTTGATTTGTTTTATTTTTGTTGTTGTTGTTGTTTTTAACTTTTTAAAATGTTTTTTATTTATTTTTGAGACAGAGAGAGACAGCACAAGCAGGGGAGGGTCAGAGAGAAAGGGAGACACAGAATCCGAAGCAGGCTCCAGGCTCTGAACTGTCAGCACAGAACCCGACCAGGAGCCTGAACCCACGAACCATGAGATCATGACATGAGATGAAGTCGGATGCTTAACCGACTGAGCCACCCAGGCGCCCCTGTTTTTGTTTTTTGGATTGGCCCCAAGAATTAAAGGCTAAATATCTCCTCTTGCCTATAACCCATTCAGAACTTGTACCACACTATTTTTCTGTATTTCATGGAAGATTCAAAGGACTTTCTAAGGTAATTTTTCCATTTTGAGATGTCCATACTACACTTTGTATCAGTTAGGAATTTGTTTTACACAGTGAGTCACAGAGACTTATTTCTCCCTCACATGAGAGAGTCCAATAGTCGAGGGTTGGTATGGAACCTCCATGGTGTCATTTTGGGCCTCGGCTTTTTCCACATTTTGGTCCCTCTTCCTTCATATGCAGCTTCCCTCCTCGAAATCAACTCTTACCCAAGCTGGTTCCTGAAGTCCCAGCCACCCAAATGGCTACGATATTACAGACATCAAATGCATAGTCCAGGCAGAAAAGAAAAGGAAAGGGGGAGAAGGGGAGATAAAGACATACAATGGCTATGTGCTCCCTCCATAAAAGCCTTTCTGTGGGTCTCAGACAATAATCTAGGTGCACTGATCACTTCTAGCTGCAAGGGGAGGATAGAAAATGTAGCTTCTTGGGGCCACTGATTTCTAAAATAGGGGCTCAGTTACCAAAAGAAGAGAGAGGGTACATTGGGTTATAAACAACAGTTTCTACCACAGATCCTGACATTTATACCTAGCCCCTACGGAAGAGGTTCTGACACTCTGTGCAGTTGTACCTTTCATTAGAGAGTACGAAGGGTCCAACAGAGGGAGACATACCCCGGCTATGTAACTATGGTTCTGTTGTATTCCCTTCATAGGAAGACCTATGGGACCACTCTTGTTTCGTTACTGGGAAAAATGATACAACTGGTTTGTTTGGGCACAGTTTGCAGTAACTCTGTCAGAACCAAAAGATAGAGGTTGCTCTGCTGTCCTTGCTCTGGGCACACATGTATCTTTGTTGCCTTGGTAACAGACTGTCAGTCCAAGACACTCAAAGGTAGAAAATGGACGGAGAAATTTCTTGGAATATATGCATAAATATGTGAATGGAGATTAGTGATTTTAAAACACCGTCTGAAAAAATAAATAAATAAAAATAAAAAGACTGTCTGTGGTAGTCATAACAGGCAATCTCCCAGGTTGTTCACTGTCCACAGATAATTTGAGTATTGTTATGGACTGAAATGTGTCCCCTTAAATTTTATTTGAAGCCCTAACCCCCAATGTGACTATATTCAGTGATAGGACCTTTAAGGAGGTAATGAAGGCTAAATGAGGTCCTAAGGGTGAGTCCAAATCTAGTAGGACTTGTGTTCTTTTAAGAAGAGGAAGAGACCCCAGAACACTCTCTTTGCCCTCCCTCCTAGCCCCCCACCTCCCAATGCACAGATAAAAGAAAGGCCATGTGAAGTTACAGCAAGGAAGAGGTCTGCCTACTAGCCGGGAAGAGAGACTTTACCAGAAACCAACCTTGCCAGAACTTTGACCTTGGAATTCCAGCCTCCAGAATTGTGAAAAGACGAACTGCTGTTTAAGCCACCCCATCTGTGGTGTTCTGTTACGGCAGCCCTAGCACATTAATACACATGTGCATGTGCAGAATACTCCATCAGGCCCTTCTTCCCCATATACAAGAAGTGTGGCCACATCTTGGAGCTGTGAATGGATTAGACCTATTCATTTTTATCCTCATTTTGCACTTTCTATAAAAATCCCACTGGTGTCGGCTTAATATATAAGAAAGTAACATAAATAATTCATAAAAGGTAAAAATGTAATTGAAAACAATGCAAGAATAAAACTTATTTCATCTGGTGTCTTAACCACCCTATACTTTGTTTTGTCAACTTTGGAAATAATGATTCAGCCCTAAATCTGCAACAAGTATCTGTATTCTTAGAAAATAGTACTTTGTGATCACCAGAGCATAACAAAAGTCCTGATGTAAGTGTAATAGAAAGAATTCTAAATTAGCCTCCACACTTCCTACCCACTAGTGTACATACTCTGTATAATCCCCTTCCCTTGACTGTAGGCACACCTGTGATTATAGTGGATGTCACTCTTGTGATTAGGTGACATTCTACTGCAAAGATGAAAAGATTCTGCAGATATAATTCAAATCCCTAATCAGAATTGCTATGAGTTCATCAAAAGGAGGTTGTTTGGGGGTGAGTATGATCTAATTTTTTAAATGTTTCTTTATTTTTGAGAGAGGGAGACAGACAGACAGACAGAGCATCAGAAGGGCAGGGGCAGAGAGAGAGGGAGACACAGCAGGTTCCAGCCTCTAAGCTGTCAGCACAGAGCTCAATGTGTGGTTTGAACTCACAACTGTGAGATCATGACCTGGGTGAAGTTGGACACTTTAAAGTGACTGAGCCACCGAGGCGCTCCTAATTTTTCAAAGGAGATTTAGGCATTTAGGCCTTCCCTAAGATCAGACAAGCTTTCCTGCTAACCTTAAAGAAGCAAGCTATCGTGAGTTCTATAGCTGTAAGAAAATGAATCTGTCAACAACCCTGAGAGATTGGGAGAGGGCCCCAAGCCACAGATGAGACCCCAAACTCAGCTGGTACCTGGACTGCAGTCTTATAAGAGCCTGTTCTGAGGACCCAGCTAAAGCTCAGCCATGCCTACACTTCTGACATATGGAAACTGTGGGATAACAACTATGTGTTATTGTAAGTTGCTAAGTTTATAGCAACGTATTAGGTAGCAAAAGAAAATTAATAGAGTAAAATGAAACTTAGGAAGCATATTCATAGTCCATACACAATTGTAAAAGCAGTATCTGTTTCATGCATCTGATTGTGATCTCTTCAAATGAGGCAGATTGTGGAGATGGTATACAGGATTCCGACATAAAATGTATCCATGACTTCTGAGGGGGGTGTGTGTTACAGTTCTGGGCTGCGTGTATGTCCTTGGGCAGCAAGCCAAGCAGGTTGAAATTCAGCTGGTATGGGGAGTACTGATTGTTATCAGCCATGTCCCTTCCAGTTGGTTAGTATCCATGCCACACTAGTTGTTCGATATTTTGAATATCCTCACTCATTATCAGACAATTCTTGTCTTCTAATTTTGAGATATTATCTACAATTGTCCAAGCAACCCAGTTCCTTGGGAGAAGTGATTACTGCCTCCACTTGAAATATAAAATGTGTCAGCGGCAGCTCACCGGGAGAACACCGATGGTCCAGTGAGAAGGACTGGGGGTAGAGACAGGGCACAAGTTAGGCCAGTGCAGCACCTCACAATGTTTTCACAGGTTCCTAATAATTCCAAGACCCATGACAAAACCTGTTACAACTCCAGGACCTTTTGGTTTCAACACACTACTGTTAACATCAGTGATACAAGCCAGAGGCTGGATTTTCTTAAGACCTGTCTGACAGGGCGGGTGCCTGAGTGGCTCAGTCAGTGAATGTCTGACTTTGGCTCAGTCAGTGAATGTCATGATCTTGTGGTGGGTGAATTCAACCCTTGCACTGGGCTCTGCACTGACTGTATGGAGCCTGCTTGGGATTTTCTCTCTCTCCCTTTCTTTCTCTGCCTCTCCTCCACTTTCTCTGTCTCAGTCTCAAAATAAATAAATAAACTTTAAAAAGAACGTAAAATGGAAGACCTGTATGATAGAAAGAAGCCTTAGCAGGAGCACAGCACAGCTCACAGAATCAAACTCTTGAGAGTTAGAGATGACTGTATAAAGAAGGGTTATGCAGAAGCCTTTTCTTTTCACTATTTTTGCCAAGATCTGTGTGTGAACGTGTATGTGTGTGTGTGTGTGTTAAGTGTCCAATTTCAGCTCAGGTCATGATCTTGCGGTTTGTGAGTTCAAGCCCTGTATTGGGCTCTGTGCTGACAGCTCAGAGCCTGGAGCCTGTTTCAGATTCTGTGTCTCCCCCTCTCTCTGCCCCTCCCATTCTCATGCTCTGTCTCTGTCTGTCTCTCAATAATAAATAAAAACATTTTTGAAAGTATGAGCATATATACCATTTATATATGTATATATTGCAACAACATGGATGAATGTAGAGGCTATCATCCTAAGTGAAACAAGTCAGTCAGAGAAAGTCAAGTACCATATAGTTTTACTCAACATGTGGAATGTAAGAAAACAAATGAAGAAAGAAAAAACAAGACAGATTCTTAACTATAGAGAACAAATTGATGGTTACGAGAGGGGAGGTGAGTGTGAGGATGAGTGAAATAAAAGAAGGGGATTAAAAGGTATATTTATCATGATGAGCACTGTGTAATGTATAGAATTGTTGAATCACTATATTGTACAACTGAAACTACTATAACACTATATTAATATTTCAAAATTGAACACAAACAAAGAGAGTCCTCTTCACTGATCCCAGACTTCAAGCTGATCTTTGGAGTATAAAAAATTATTTGGTAACTGTTACAACAGATGTTTATGATACCGTAGGCTTAATAAAGGCTTTCTAAATATTTTAGGAAAAGAGACTGACCTAAGGATCAAAGAGGCATGTCTCCAAGCATTCAATTCAATATTTGCTTAATAACTAGGATTCTGCATTGTATAAAGAAGAGTTGGAAAATAACAACATATCTTTAGATTGACTGATATCTAGTGATTTGGAGACAGCATGGAAAAGTCCATTTTTACTTAGTTTTCTTTATCTTTTAAAGATAATTACAAACCAGTGCTCTTGTTTCATTGGATGAATTAGGGAGCCATTCGTGTTTACAACTTCTTTTGGGGTGTATATATGTTTTTCTCATACTGGGAAAGAGAGATGTGAAGAATCCCTGCAGGGGTCCCCATAGGTCAGGCTTCTGCGAGCCACAAGTGTAGATGACCCTGACTCGGGGGAGGCAGAGGAGGCTCAGAGGAAGCACTGAGGTTGGCTTTGAGTGATGGTAGATTACTATGTTGTTGTGACCTTATGTGCTTGTAACTCTCATATCTTTACCATAGTTTTCATTTGAGAGTAAGGAAGTAGTTAACTCTTAACGGTTTCATTATTTTAATAATTCTTATTAATTTTATTTTGGAATAATTTTAGATACATAGAAAAATTACAAAGATAGCACACAATATTCCTGTATACCCTTTGTGCAGTTTTCCCTAATCTTCCATTCTCACATTCATCAGTTCAAGCCCCACGTTGGGCTCTGTGCTGACAGCCTAGAGCCTAGAGCCTGCTTTGGATTCTGTGTCTCTATCTCTGTACCCCTCCCCCACTCATACTCTGTCTCTCTCTCTCTCTTTCAAAAGTAAATAAACATTAAAAAAACTTAAGAATGAATAATATTCCGTTGTATGTATACCACATCACATTTTATTTATCCATTTATCTGTCGATGAACATAGAGGTTGTTTCCATGTTTTGACTATTGTGAATAAAGCTGTTTTAAAAATATGTAAAACCCTATCTTGGGCAAGTGGGAAGATTCCAGAGAAGATGGGTCCTCTCATCTCACCCTGTCTTGGGAGCACACTACAGAAAATTACCTCATTGGATTAGCTAGTTAAGATCTTGGAAGCTAGTTAAGACCTGGGTGGCTCGGCTGGTTAAGCACCCAACTTGATTTTGGCTCAGGTCGTGATCTCACAATTCATGGGATTGAGCCCCGTATTGGGCTGCATGCTGACAGTGCAGAGCCTGCTTGGGATTCTCTCTCCCTCTGTCTCTGCCCCTCCCCACTCTCTCTCTCTCTCTCAAAAATAAATAAAGTTTTTAAAAAAAGATCTTGAAAGGGATAAAGTTAATGTGACACAGAACAGGTATGTTTTGAACAGCCATGGACAGAAGGGAAAGAGATGGACAGAATGGCATATAACCTGCTGACCAGGAGAAGTGAAAGGGTTGCCTGAGCAGGGCAGTAGGCCCCGGAGTGAGTGGGTGGACCAGGCCGGGGCTGGTTGGAGTGCAGTCTCTCTTCCACACTCGATGGGAGCCTCTGAGCACCGAGCCCTGCATCTTCCTCATCTTCCTACTCCTCCCTGTGATTTGCACAGAGCAGCTCTGCGCATACTGCATGGTGGTTGGCTGAAAAAAGAATGTCCTAGAGAAAAATCTGATAATAGCATAAAGGTGTGTGAAGCCTGAGAAAGGCAGGGCAGGGGAAAAGGGAGGAATGGCCTTAACAGAAGAATGAAGGAGACAGGAAAAGAACGGGCAGTGACAGAAACAGAGTCAGAGAGGAGAGAGAGAGGGGGAAGAGCCAATTAGTAATGGACAAGGAGAAAGGAGGCAAGGAAACGTGCAGAGGTTTTTGCTCAGTGAGCGTGGGGCTCTTGGTTCAGGCTGAGGACGTCCGCTTTCCCGGAGCAGGTAGGCGGCGGAGGAGAGAGAACTGAGTGCACAGCGAATAGCTGCCATTCGTCATCCTTTATCTGTGCTAAACTTTCATCTCCATCGTGGCACCCGATCTTTAAGATACTTTATGAAATAAGGATTGAGAATAGGAAACTGACACTCAGAGAGATGAAATTACTGCCCCGAGAGCAAAGATGTTAAAGCGAGGCTTAGCAGATTTGAAACCCAGTGTCGTTGCTCCGACTCGTGGACCCTGAGCCGCTGGCAGGCTGTGGTGTCTGCTCATTTCTGCAGTGAGAAGTGTTAAGGCTGTGTGCCTGTAGCTCTGAAAGGGCCTCCGGAGGGCGGTGCAGGGCTTTGTGTGACTCACAGCTTTCTCTGTCTACTGAGAATTCCACGTGGGGCCTTGTACGGAGATCTGACTGCCAGCTACATGTGACTTTGGACTTAGGCACTTTGTCACTCGACGTTGATGTTTTGTATGGAAGTTAGTATATTAAATAATGTGTATTATTATACCACGTCCTTCTTCCCCCATGGTCTGCTCCATAAGCTTTGAGACTGCATTGACCTTGTTAAAGCCGTGGTCAGAGGTTTCCCGTCATCCCAAATGTCTCCTGCTTGTAGGGACTGGGGACAGAGAGGCGGGGACTGGATAGGTCAGGGCAGGGTGCAGTAGAAAATAGGGACAGGGAGCCTGAGCAAAAACCTTGTTGAGCAAGCCTCTGAGTTAAAGTCAAAACGAGGTATGTAACATGCACACATTATTTAACATCCACAGGACATCTGTGACCCAGACAAATTCAGAGAGTTGTACAAGGTCACACAGACCTTGTCGGAGCTGGCATTCTAACTCAGACTTATTGAACCAACACTCATATTCACAGAGTCTGATTCCTGCAGGAAGTAAATGTTGCTCAAGTCCCTGCAGAGTGATTCACAGTCTCAGCCCAAATCAATGATGGGTGTGAAAGTGCTCCACACACGGAAAGCAATATGCAAGATTAGGTTTTACTGTAATGTGCTGAATTTGATCAAAGGCTGCAGATGATACAACTCAACAGGCTTAGCTACAGGCCAGAATAAGAGCTGTGAGAAAGAAGCATATTTATAATTAAGAGCATGGGTTTTGTAGTCAGATAATTGTTCATTTGAATCCTAGCTCTGCCTTGTACAAGATGTTTGGCCTTATAAAATTATATAACTTGGCTTTGCATTAGACCTTCTTTGGATAAAGGATAAAACCTACTAGATAAGGTTTCCACGAAGACTGAAAGAAACAGTGTTCAAGGAATAGAAGAAGTAATCTTAAAATTTGTATGGAACCCAAAAAAACCCTGAATAGACAAAGCAATCCTGTAGAAAAATAACAAATGCAGAGGTATCCCATTACTGATTACAAACTATACTACAAAGCTTTAGTAATAAAAATAGTATGGTACTAGCATAAAAAGAGATACATAAATCAAGGGAACAGAAGAGAGTGCACAGAATTAAACTCCCACATATATGATCATCATATTTGACAAGGAAGTTAAACACTCCCAATGGGGAAAGGATGGTCTCTTGAAGCGATAGTGCTGACAAAATTAGATAAACACATGCACAACAATGAAATTGGATCCCTATCTTACACTACTCACAGAAATGAACTCAAAATGGTACAACAACTCAAACATAAGAAGTGGTACCTACAAGATAATATAGGGAAAAAACTCCTCAACATTGGCCTTGGCAATGATTTTCTGGATATGACACCAAAAACAAAGGCATGAGAGCAAAAATAGACAAATGAGACTACATCAAACTAAAAAAAGTAAAGGACATCATCAAAAAATTAAAAGAAAAAATTAAAACCTACAAAATGGGAGAATATATTGCAAATCATATCTCTAATAATGGACTCATATCCGAAATACACAAAGAAACTCAACAACAAAAAACCCCCAAACAATCCAATTAAAAATGAACAGAGGATCTGAGTAGACATTTTTCAAAGAAGACATAAATAGGTACATGAGAAGTTAGTTCAACATCACTAATGAACTGGATGTTCAACATCACTAATCAGAGAAATGCAAATCAAAACCATGTTGAGATATCAACTTAAATTTGTAGCATGGCTATTATCGAAAAGACAAGAGACAAGTATTGGCAAGAATGTGTAGGAAAGGGAAATTTGTGCATTACTGGTGGAGAGGTAAATTGCCACAGGCACTATGGAAAACAGTACGGAGGCATCTCCAAAAACTAAAAACAGAACTTTCTGTCCAGAGAATCTTCTTCTGGGTATTTATGCAAAGGAAACAAAAACAGTTAAAAATTTTCTTCAATTCTATGTTTAATATTGGAACTTTTAAAAATGTGAATACTGATAAAAAAAGATTTATTGCACACACATGTTCATTACTTACAATAAATATTTACCACTATTTACAATAGTCAAGACATGGAAACAACAAAAGAGTCTATTAATGGATGACTATATAAAGAAAGTAAGGTATGTAAATAGAATGAGATGTTATTCAGCCATAAAAAAGAAGGAAATTCTGCCATTTGTGACAACTTGGCTGGAATTTGAAGGCATTATGCTAAATGAAATATCAGAGAAAGACAAATACTGTATGATCTCACTTATATGTGGAATCTTAAGAAAACACAACTGAACTCATAGATAAGCAAGAACAGATTGGTATATCCAGAGGCAAGGGTTGGGGTGGGAATCATATTACAAACACAATTGTACAATTTGCTTTCTGCACTTATTATCAAATGTAATAGAAAGCATGTGTTTCACTTGTTTACTGCTGCTTAAGAAATTACCCTAAAATTTCAGTGGCTAAAAGAAAGAACAAGTAATCCTGGGCTTACTCACGTGGCTACATGCAGCTCAAGGGTGGGCTGGACTAGAAGATCCGTCAGGGTCTCACACTGATTTCTAGAGCCATGGTTGGTGGATGTTTTGGTTCTAGACCACATGGCATCTTGCCATCCGGTGGGCTACAAACAGTTCCTGTACATGGCAGTTTAAAACTTAATGGTTCAATAAATTACATTGCAAATAAGCACTTACTATTGTAGCTGCAAACCTTTTTTTAAATGTTATTTGCTTTTCTATATTGATATCTTATCTATCAGCTAGATTATAAATTTCTTAAGGAAGTAGAATATTGAGATTATTTCTTTGTAGATCAGGAAGCACTTAGCATACAAAGAGTCTTGCACATAGCTTCATTCATTCATTCATTCATTCATGCTTGCATTTACTCATTTATTTACTTATTTTAGTAGGCTTCATGCTCAGGACAGAGCCCAACATGGGGCTTGAACTTATGATCCTGAGATCAAGACGTAAGCTGATTTCAAGAGTCAAACATTTAACCAACAGAGCCACCCATGTGCCCCTGCACACAGATGCTTTTAAATTAATAGCTTGTTGATCGATTCATAACATCAAGAGTTAACCTTAAAATGCCTATGTGAGCTGGGCTGCCAGTATAAATATGTGACCCACATAGAGCACAAAATGAGATGGAGTGATGTGGATGACAGTAAACTCAAGAATGCAAGCCTGGTCTTTAGAGAAAAAAACACAGATGAAAAAATCATATCTATTAGCCCTGTTCAGCCTAATATGTGACAGCTAGATAAGTGTGTTTCAAAGTCCACATGCCTTCCACATCAGAATCATGTGGGAGGGAGCATGTTAACAATGCAGCTTTACACAATCACTAGAATAGCTAAAATGAAAAAAGTAGATAGTGTCTAGTGTTGGTGAGGCTGTGGAATAACTGTATTTCTCATACTCTCTGGTGGGAATATAAATTGGTATAACCACTTTGGAGAATTTTCTAGTAGTATCTACTAAATGTGAATATATGATTATCTCCATGACTCAGAAATTCTAATCCAAGATATATCTCCAAAAAAAAGTATTCAAATAACAAACGATTCAAACAGCAATGTTTATAGCAGTACCAGTTTTAATAGCCCAAATTGGAAACTACCTATATACCCAACAAAAATAGAATGAATACATAAATTGTGGTATAGTCACACAATGGAATGCCACACAGCAAGTAAATGAATGGCCTATGATTATACACAACAATATGGATGAATCTCATTGACATAATGTTGAGTTAGAGAAGTAAGAATCAAAAGAATATAAATTGTACAATCCTCCATTTACATGAAATACAAGAACTAAACACACAAAACTAAGAGAGAAAACTAATCTAACAAGTCAGAAGTGAGCATAATAGTCACTCTTGTGAGGGGAGAGCAAGAGAAAGGAGCACAAGAAGGCTTCTAGGTACTGGAACATTCTGGTTGTTGAACTGAGTGCTGGTTACAAGTGTAGGCTCAGCTTGTGAAAATTCTCTGAGCTGTACACCAATGATACCAGCACTTTTCTATCTGCATAGTATATTTCAATTAAAAGCTTTAAAAATGTAGTTTTCTAGGCTCCACCCCTCAGACTTACTGAGTCAAAATTTCTGGGAACAGAGCCTGGAAATCTCTATTTTAATCGGGATTCCCCCAACCCCAGGAGATTTTTAATGCTCAGTGACGTATCCAATGGAAAAAAGACAGCCTTTTTAGCAGATGGCGCTGGGAGAGCTGGACAGCAACATGCAGAAGAATGAAACTAGAGCACTTTCTTACACCATACACAAAAACAAACTCAAAATGGATAAAGGACCTGAATGTGAGACAGGAAACCATCAAAACCATCAAGGAGAAAGCAGGTAATAGCCTCCTTGACCTCAATTGCAGCAATTTCCTACTTGACACATCCCCAAAGGCAAGGGAATCAAGAATAAAAATGAATTATTGGGACCTCATCAAGATAAAAAGCTTCTGCAAGGCAAAGGAAACAATCAAGAAAACGAATAGGCAACCAACAGAATGGGAAAGATAGTGGCAAATGGCATATCGGATAAAGGG
>NC_043700.1:115456380-115472224 GCF_006229205.1 Suricata suricatta
ACTATCCATAGAACTCCCCTATGACCCAGAAATAGCTCTGCTAGGGATCTACCCAAGGGATACAGAAATGCTGATGCATAGGGGCACATGTACCCCAATGTTCATAGCAGCAATGTCAACCATAGCCAAATCATGGAAAGAGCCTAAATGTCCATCAACTGATGAATGGACCAAGAAGATCCCTACAGATATATATATAATTAAATACTACGTGGCAATGAGAAAAAATGAAATCTGGCCATTTGTAGCAAAATGGATGGACCTAGAGGGAGTCAGAGAAGGACAGATACCATATGTTATCACTCATAGGTCTAACAGGAGAAACCTAATAGGAGACCATGGGAATGGGAAAGGAAGGGGGGGAAAGAATTGGGGAGAGGAAGTGAGGCAAATCATGAGAGACTTTTGAATGCTGAGAACAAACTGAGGGCTGAAGAGGGGGTGGGTGATGGTCATGGAGGAGGGCACTTGTGGGGAAGAGCACTGGGTGTTATATGGAAACCAACTTGGTAATAAACTATATAAAAAAATAATAATGCCCATTGATGTTTGAGAGCCAGCTGTCTGTTAATCTTTTAAACAAAACCAAAAATGTAATTAAAATTATTTTACTAAAATAAGTAAATGTTTCTAAAACTAAAAACATCTTTATAGCCTTGTTAGTAACTAGTCTTCCTGGTAATGTAAAAATGTAACCCAATACAAAAAATCTCATCTTTTTGCACATTTTTAAAATATTTTTTGTTTGTTTTAAGTTTCTAACACAGAGATAGTAACCTTAAACTTGTGTCTGATTGTATGGCCTACAAGATTTATCTGGATGCACTGAAAACTCATGTATTGGACACAGAAAAATATTAGGAAGGAACTGCCTTGCATTATTCAGGAAAAAGATGTACATTGATAGGATACATTTTATTTCTAAACAAGATGGGGCTTCAGTTTGAACTAAAATTGAAATAACAATAATATCAGTGTTATTTTCTTAGAAAACCTCTATTCCTACATTTCTAACCTATGGATACTCTCTTCCAAAATTATCAAAAAATTGGTTTTTGTCATGTTACCATTTTTTACCTGAATCAAGTATTTTTCTATTTCCTCTAGAATTATGCCTTTCTAATAAAGAATGTTCAAATTAGGGGGTCTAAGCCTAATAAGTCTTTAAGTGAAAATATTTGTATTTTTCATTTGTCCCATAAAATGATATAAGTAATGATTAGGCACTCTCTTGCAATCATTCATGTCTTTAGTGCACTGAGATGGTCCCTTTATATTGCTTTCCTTAATATCTAGGGAAAAGGAGAGGGGTATAATTAAATCTAGAATGCAAAAAGTCTTCATTTCCAGGCATGTCTTCCTGAACCATAGCTCAAAGGACTCTTTTTTATGTTTATTCATTTTTGAGGCACAGAAACAGAGTACAAGCAGGGGACGGGAAGAGAGGGGGAGACACAAAATCTGAAACAGGCTCCAGACTCTGAGCTGTCAGCTCAGAGCCCAGTGTGGGGCCCAGTCCCACAAACCATGAGGTCATGAATCTGAAGTCAGTCACTTAACTGATTGAGCCACCCAGGTACCCCTCCAAGGACTTTTAAAAAAAATGTTTATTTATTTTGAGAGAAAGAGAAAGAGACACAGAGAGAGAGAGAGAGAGAGAGAGAGAGAGAGAGAGAGAGAATCTCAAGCAGGCTCCATGCTGTCAGTGCAGAGCCTGATGTGGGGCTCAAACTCACCAACCATGATGAAATCATGACCTGAACTGAAATCAAGAATTGGACCCTTAACTGACTGAGACACCCAGGTGCCTCTCTAAGGATTTTTAAACTGCATTCAAACTTGAGGACACCTGTTTTAAAAATTTCTATGATTGATTTGATGGGCAAGAATGCCTTCACACATCTTTGAGTGACAAGTGCAAGGGGAAGGGAAGACTCAAAGAATAGGAGTCAGTGTCCATCTTAGGCCCTAGGAGGTAGGGACTTTTAATTTTGTAATTATTGTAGTGGTCTCAGGCAAAAGAAGGAAAGTTCCATAAAAATAAGACATGACAAGTCTATCTTTCTTCTTTGAGATCCTTCCGCTTTCTCTGGTGCTAGTATCACCGATGAGGGCAGGCTCGTGTGCAATGAGGAAAGACAACCAGATGTAGGATACATATCCAGTTGTGGAAATGGAAGAGTTATACGATACTCACATTCAGGCCGCAGGCCACCCACCTCTGAGTTGAGGTGACTCACCTGAATAACATTGCCAAGCAAAGCCAGAATTTTCCTCAGGAAGAAACTTTGGTCCTGCTTCAGCATACAAATAATGGTCAACTGTGTGTGTTGGGGGCTGGGGATACGTATGTATGTATTTGTGTCTGTGTATATATAACACATACAAATACAAATATAAGATTTTACAAATGTGAAATGACAAGGGTAAGGTGATCAAGAATAATCATGTAGGGTCTATAATTTTAAAATGTCTGAAAAATTATTATAATTTAGTTGGCACTTGGTAGGATTGTATAATGGAAAAAGTAAAAGCTCTCTGGAATCAGAACACTTGGATTCAACTCATGGATTCAAATCCCAGCTTTGTCACTAACTATGTTATGAGCTATTTTCCTAACCTCCCTGAATTGTTTCCCCATCTGTAAAGTAAGAATATTATTTATTACATTAGGTCACTATCTGAGATTAGATATAAAGCTAACCTATTAGATATAGAACGAATCTACAAGGAGTCTTAGAAAACAGTACAGCTTTGGGGCACCTGGGGGGCTCAGTCAGTTGAGCATCTGACTTCAGCCCAGGTCATGATCTCATGGTTCATGAGTTTGAGCCCCGCACCGGGCTCTGTGCTGACAGCTTGGAGTCTGGAGCCTGCTTCAGATGCTGTGTCTCCCTCTCTGTCCCTCTCTGCTCGCTCTCTCTCTCTCTCTCTCTCTCTCTCTCTCAAAAATGAATAAACACTAAAAAAAACCTTTTTAAAACAAACAAAAAAAAACAAAAAAGAAAATAGTACAGCTTTACTTTGTCCATATCATAATGCACTGGCTGTTGAAATGTTGCTCTGGAAGCTTTATGTCCTAATTGTCTCCATTTTTAAATTACAGTGGTAAAATTGTATTTCTGTTTTCAACACCTTTATATCAAGGAACATGAAGTCTTTCAAGAAAACTGTCTGGGATTTATTCATGGTTGTAGCACTATTTGCCAATAACAGTTAATTTTTTTCTATTCCTCTGTATAAACCAAATCTGAACTGTTCTTGACAAGACTCAAGATAACTCAACCTATCACTCAGATCGTCCACGCCATCCTGACTATGCAAACTTTCTACTCAACTGGAGCCCATGGTTAGCCATATCCATCAATGCCATATTTACCACATGCTAAAATTCTCCCCAACCACTGGCAGTCTCAGACTGTAGCATAGCTTCTCCACACTTGGCCACCCCTAGATTCTTCTTCCCTGGGTGCCTTCTCTAATTGGTGTTGGCCTCTGAAAAATAGCATATTTTAACTGAGTTCACTAAATGAAGGGATTTGTTGCATTCTTCCCTGCTATTGATATCTATAATTGTAATGACATTACACATTTCTTTATAGCATTCAGAAAATGACACAAATGAAAATTTGCAAATGGATGAAGGGTGGAAAAAAGAAATACATCTCACAGAATAAGCATGTTCTATATAGTTTCTAATCTGATCTATGTCTTAAGAATAAAGTTCTTTAAAGTCATTAAAGAAGAAATCTCAAATCAGCAGATGTAAAACTACTACTATACAGTCAGTAAGTTTTCAGGGACACCCCATTGCAAGATACATGATTATAAAATAATTATTTGTTAATTTGACAAACACTTGGACGTCTATTGTACCTACACTGTAGAGCCATTCCTATTTCTTTTAAGATGGCACACATCCTTGGATTAGCAGCAATTGGTTTTCTACAGAAGATTTCTGGGGTGTCTCAGCCAGTTAAGCTCTGACTCTTGGTTTCAGCTCAGGTTGGGATCTCACAGCTAGGGGACTGAGGCTTGCGTTGGGCTCCACGCTGAGTGTAGACATTCTCAGTACTATTTAAAAATGGGGGCGCCTGGGTGGCTCAGTCGGTTAAGCGCCCGGCTTCGGCTCAGGTCATGATCTCACAGCTCGTGGGTTCAAGCCCTGTGTCAGGCTCTGTGCTGACAGCTAGCTCAGAGCCTGGAGCCTGCTTCAGATTCTGTGTCTCCCTCTCTCTCTGACCCTCCCCTGCTCACTGTCTCTCTCTGTCTCTCAAAAATAAGTAAAAAACATTAAAAAAGTATTTTAAAAAGTGATCACTATCATACTTTCTATGGATCAACTTCTATCCTAAGCACTTTATATTTATTCTTTGCAGAACCTAGAAGGATGGCATTGTTTTTTACATTGTTTTACAGAGGAGAAAACCGAAGCAGCAAAGGTTTATGTAACTTTGTCACACAGCTAGAAAATACCTAGGATATCAGGATTCATTCCCAGGTGTCCTGGCTCAAAGCTCTGCTCTTATCTAAGAAGCTGTCACATTCCCCAGTGCACAGGAATTAGGTGGTATCATTCAACAAAACATGACCGAAGGGTGGGGAAGAACAGGAGAGAGTTGAATTGAGGAAAACATGAAACTGAATTTTCCATATCCTGGTTCCTTGATGACCAGTATAATCCTCACACTCCACCCTCACGATATGTCCCAGCACCTCCTCTACATCCATCTCCCCTCTCCTATACACACATGCGTGCACGCTCGCGCACACACACACACATACACACACACACACACACACACATGCATCCCAGAGGGCACTGTGCTGACCATCTGTCCTGTATCCTCAGTCCAGGTCCGACCCACCTTCATTGGGACCAGAGAGTGGTTCTCCTACTGATACTTCAGATTCACACATTTTCAACCTAAGAATTATCTGAAAGAAGAATCTTTCTTTGTCTCTTTCAGCTTTTAGTGGCTCCAGGTATTCCTTAGCTTGTACTTATGAGACAATTTGTTATTGGAATTAGGGCAGCATTGCAAAATTGTCATGAGATTCTTAAGTTAAGTATACATGTAAAGACCCTTTTCCCAAATAAGGATACATACACAGGTACCCAGGGATTTAGTATAAGGCCACATCTCTCAGGGGGCCACCACTTAACCCAGTACAAGGTGATCATAGGGCCATGGATCTGAGGGGTTTTTTTCCTGTTTTTTATTTATTTTTGAGAGACAGAGAGAGACAGCGTGAGCAGGGAGAGTCAGAGAGAGAGGGAGACACAGAAGCGGAAGCAGGCTCCAGGCTCTGAGCTGGCAGCACAGAGCCCAACATGGGGCTCGAACCCACGAACCGTGAGGTCATGACCTGGGCCGAAGCTGGATGCTTAACCGACTGAGCCACCCAGGCGCCCTGTCATGGATCTTTTAAACAAGGTACAGTAGCAAGGGAATCAGTGCTTGAGTGTGTGTGTGTGTGTGTGTGTGTGTGTGTATGTGTGTAAAAGTTAGAAGCAATCTTAGTGTCTATTTCAAGTGTGTCCAATAGAAACCTAGCATTGGTGAGCAAGTTCTACAGGGTCACACAAAGAGTTGGTGACAGAACTGATCCCGTGTGTAGAAGAACTAAAGGAAATACTGCATTTTCAGCTTGAGAACGCTGAGGGCTTTGCAAAATTCAGACTTAACATGAATGAGTTACTTGTCACATTTCTGTCTCCTTATTTGAATAAAATGGAAAGACAGTAGAAATGTTTATTGAGTTCCTTAGGAAATTTAGGATGGATGACCTCACTTTGGATCATCAATCAACAAAACAGAAAAGGGGAGATGGTAAGTTTATTTTTTCCAGCTTGTGGATCTAATTACTATCAAGTTGTATCAAGCGATCTCTCTAAAGGTGAGCTCTGGCTCTGTAAGAACACAAAATAGAGTGCTTCGGAATTGTTTTCTGAGAAGAGAGACTGCATTTGTCAGGATGTAAAAGTATTCAGAAAAAAGGTTGAAAGAGCATTGTCTATTATTTGCATATTCATATTAGCTATTTCACAAATACGGAGAGGTTAAGGTGATAGTCTGTTTCTGATTTTTTTTTTAAGGAAAAATTATAGGATGTGAATAGCGGAAATGAAACAGGAGCACCTGGTGTGCCAATGTTAAGAAATAGCTAATTATATAATATTACGTAATAATATGTAAACTTATCAGAAAGGTATATCAGGATGTTGTTGTTTGGAGGACCAGAGAAGAATTCTAGATTGTTTTCAAAGTGACCTTGAGAATCCAACTTTACTTATTGTCCTCTCTCCCAAGAGATTTTTTATTCCAAGAACAAGGATTAAATGCCATCTTCACCACTAGGTGGCGGCAACACGCTATACTTTACACAGACTTGTCTGTGCCCAGGTCAGCCGAGGTAGGGAGACTTGTAGGCAGGAACCATTCAGTTCCCTAAACTAATAATCCCCTCAGAAAGGTTAAAAAAATAAAATCAACGAAGGCTTATGCACTGACCTTTCAATAAGTTCGTCCTGATAGATCAGGACATCTGCAATAGATTGCTTCCACTAGTGGAATTCACATTCTACATCTTGGCATAGCGATTTACCAGCAAATGAGCTTGCCTTTTCTCTTCATCAAAGTTAAGCTATAAATACTTACAATAGTACATCCTAGGATAAGCGGAGTGAACAATTAACGTAACTGTTACAAAAATGCCCTACAAACACAGAAAGTGTTGGAGCAATATGGGCTACCATTGACTACTAAGTTATTATTCCAGGATGAAAAATAGCTGAGGAGCCAGAGCTCCAGCAAAGACTTGGTCTAAAGCAAGAGGACGCTGACGCTCCCCAGCTCCCAGCTATCCTGTTCACCTTTCACACCGGGTCCACACAATGCCTGATTTCTCCGTACCTCCACGTGGCCTGAAATGGTGCAGTACTGAAGGCACATTTGATCATCCAGCTGCTATTTGTAATGGACTGGTTATCCTTTTCTTATTCTGGCACATTAATAGCTAACATTAATTGAACTAGCTATGTCTCTCAACCCTGGCTCTGAGCCAGTCTGCCAGAAAAGGCTTTTAAAAACACCAATTGCAGTCCCTATATCAGAGCTCCTTTGGCCAACCTCCTCATGGACTTCTGTACCTGAGCACAGACTTCTGAATATCAATGTTGTCTTTGCAGTAGAAGATAATCACCGTCGGCTATATACTTAAAAGGAGTTAGTGTTGCCTGAGATGCTCAGCCTCCGAATCCGTCTGGTAGGTCACCCTTGAGTATTGGTGCAGCCCAATCTCTGAGTATCAATGTGGTTATGCTTCCTTGCCCTTGTGCGCCTGCCACCCACTCCTAATGGCACAGAACTACCCTCAGTTGCCTGATGGGACACTGATGTAACAGACATGCACCTGTCCTTGCTGTGTCTTCTGGGGCCCACTTTTGGAGGTCTTATGTTTGTCTGGATACATTCAGGACCCCCATATATATATATACCCTCTGCACTGCTCCTTGCTGTCTCTGCCTGGAGAGAAAAGATGTGTAACCCTTATCGCACTTTTGGCTAGAGGTCCCTCATGTATTCGTTTCTGGGGCTACCCTAGCAAATTACACAAACTTGATAGTTTCTGGAAGCCAGAAGTTCAAAATCCAAATGTTGGCAGGGCTGGGTCTTTCTGGAATCTCTCAAGCAGAATCTGTCCCCTGCCTCTTGTGTAGCTTCTGGAGATTGCTGGCAATCCCTGGTGTTCCTTGGCTTGGAGAAGCATTGCCCCAATCTCCCCTTGTATGGTCGCATGGCCTTCTTGTAAAGACCCTAGTCATTAGGTTTAGGGAGCACCCTAATCCAATATAACCTTACATTAACTACTTGCATCATCTCTGCAAGGACTCTACTTTCAGATAAGGCCATTTTCTGAGGTTCTGGTGGACATGAATTCTGAAGGGACCATAATCAACCCACTCCGTTCTTCCCAGCCAGATCTTATAAGAGCACGAGGCAGCATTTGGGCTTGCTTGAGCTGTCACCCATACCGCGAGTCTATAGTCCTAGATACAGGTTTGTTTATCAACAGAGAAAAGAACTAGAAAGCTAGCCTTTCATTACTGAATACATATGTAAGAGTGGCAGTTTGGAGAAAATAATGTGCAATATAAATTATTCAAAGCTTGCCACGTGTATTCTACTAACACTAGTTAGCATGCATTGGGGGGCTATACTGTACCAGGCTTATCATAGATCCTCAGTAATAGTAATAAAAGTAATAAAAGCCAATATTTGTTGATCATGAACTATTTGTCAGGGAATACGTCAAATGTTTCATACACAGTATCTCATTCAATTCTTTTAACAATTCTGTGACACAAGTGCTATTAGCCTTATCCTCATTTTACAGATAATGAAATTAAGGCTTGCTGAAATTAGGTAATTTATCAAAGGTAAAAACATTCTCAAATAGATGCCAGGGTCCAGTGACTGAAATTTTAAACACTGTTAAATGTGGTATCCCCATAAGAAAGACATTATTTTCTCCATTTGAAGGATAAGAAAGTTATGAGTACAAGAAGTCATCTGCTTGAAGTCTCTTCGCCAGTAAATCTGAAATGCAAATCCTAGTGTATTTTGCCTTCAGTCTAAATTCTGTTTATAACACCTGAGCATCATTTTGGGCTCTACAGAGGCCCAAGTAAAGATGGAAATGGAGAATAGAGGGTAGGTCAGCTCTTTGAGGATTCATCTGATCAAATAAGTAAAAAAATATATAAACAAACAAACAAATGAAAAAAGGCAGTATAACTATGGATAAAGACTGGATATGTTTACCCAAGAGTTTGTTAAATCCACACTGGCCTGGCTGTGCCTAGAAATTTGTATACAAGAGACTTTTCTTCCTTCTTGAGGCTAATTCTGTGTGTGGGTGAGCAAGACAATCAAGGTTTCACACTACTCTCTGCTCCTTGGATGTAGGGCTGCGGGGAGCATCATACAGGATGCTTCAAGCTGAGGGTGACGGCTCAATGTACAACTTGGGTGTAGGACTCAGATCATGTGTCAGGCTCACAGGGAACACACCTCAACATAAAGACCATATATGAAAAACCCACAGCTGAGATCATCTTCAGTGGGGAAAACTGAGAGCTTTTCCTGTACAGTCAGGAACAAGACAGGGATATCCACTCTTACCACTGTTATTTAACAGAAGACTGGAAGTCCTAGGCACAGCAATCAGACAACAACAACAACATCATCCAAATCAGCAAGAAAGAAATCAAACTTTCACTATTTGCAGATGACATACTATATAAAGAAAATTCGAAAGATTCTATCAAAAAACTGCTAGTACTGATAAATGAATTCAGTGAAGTCACAGGACACATAACCAATGTACAGAAATCTCTTGCATTTTTATCCATCAATAATAAAGCAGCAGAAAGACAAATTAAGGAATTGATCCCATTTACAACTGTACCTAAAACCAACAGATACCTAGGACTCAATCTAACCAAGGAGGGGAAAGACCTGTGCTCTGAAAACTATGAAACATGAATGAAAGAAATTGAAGATAATACAAAGAAATGGAAAAACATTCCAGGGTCATGGATTGTAAAACAAACATGTTAGAATGTCTATACTACTCAAAGTAATCTATACATTTAATGTAATCCCTAACAAAATAGCAATAGCCCTTTTCACAGAGCTAAAATTTATATGGAACCACAAAAGACCCTGAATAGCCAAAGCAACCTTGAAATAGAAAAGCAAAGTTGGAGGCATAACAATTCCAGACTTCAAGGTGTATTACAAAGCTGTAGTGATCAAAACAGTATGGTATTGGCACAACAGATACATAGATCAATAGAACAGAATCCAGAAATGAACCCACATCACATAGTCAATTAATCTTCAACAAAGCAGGAAAGAATACCCAATGGGAAAAAGTCTCTTCAACAAATAGTGTTGGAAAAACTGGACAGCAACATGCAAAAGTATGAAACTGGATCACTTATGTCATATACAAAAATAAATTCAAAATGGATGAAAGACCTAACTGTCAGACATGAAACCATAAAAAGTCAAGAAGAGAACACAAGCAGTAACCCCCTTGACCTCAGCTGCAGCAACTTCTTCCTAGACATGTCTCCAGAGGCAAGGGAAACAAAATCAAAAATAAACTATTGGGACTATAGCAAAATAAAAACCTTCTACCCAGTGAAGGAAACAATCAACCAAACTAAAAGGCAACAGACAAAATGGAAGAAGATATTTGCAAATGATATATCTGATAAAGGGTTAGTATACAAAATATATTTAAACAACTGATAAAACTCAACACACAAAAAATAACCCAATTAAAAAATGGCCAGAAGACATAAATAAACATTTTCCCAAAGACATACAGATGGCCAACATGAAAAGATGTTCAACATCACTCATAATCATGAAAATATAAAACAAAATCACAATGAGATATCATGGTATACCTCTAAAAATGGCTGAAATAAACACAAGAAACAACAGGCACTGGCGAGGATGTGGAGAAAGGGGAACCCTCTTATACCACTGATGAGAATGCAAACTGGTGCAGCCACTCTGGAAAACAGTGTGGAGGTTCCTCAAAAAGTTAAAAATAGAACTACCCTACAACCTGGAAATTGTACTACTAGGTATTCACCCAAAGAATACAAAAACATATGTCAAAGGAATACATGTACCAATGTTTGTAGCTGCATTATTTATAAGAGTGAAATTATGGAAACAATCCATCAACTGATGGATGGATAAAGAAGAAGTGGTGTGTGTGTGTGTGTGTGTGTGTGTGTGTGTGTGTGTGTGTATACACACACAATGGGATATTACTCAGACATAAAAAGGAATTAAATCTTGCCATTTGCAATGACATGAATGGGGCTAGAGACTTTTATGTTAAGTGGAATAAGTCAGTCAGAGAAAGACACATATGGAATTTAAGAAACAAAACAAATGAGCAAAGGAGAAAGAAAAAGGGAGGCAAATTAAGAAACAGACTCTTAATTATAGAGAATAAACTGATGGTTACTAGAAGGGAGGGGGTGGGAAGAAAGGCAAAATAGGTGAAGGGGATTAAGGAGCACACTTATGATGAGCACCAGGTTTATATATGGAAGCATTGAATCACTATATTGAATACCTGAAATTAATATTACACTGCATGTTAACTCTCTGGAATTTAAATAAAAACTTAAAAACATAAAATAGACTTACTATCATCTACTTTGTAAGGGTTTTATGAACACTAAATTAGATAATGATTTAATGAGCTAATAAACATAAGCTGTATTAATTGAAGGAACATTCATTTATAAAGATATAGAGCATGATTTGACCAAGGTAATTTCTAGAAAATTTCAGACTATAATTTCAGATGGAAGAAAGCCATCTATTCTCCGTCTTTCACATTGGCAGAATTTTGGCCATATTTCTATTTTTGAAGCATATTCTGATATAAAATATTCTGTCCCATTTTCTTCAGAAAGCATTGAAGTGTTTCAGAAAATTCCTCTATTTGAGTATCCAAATTATATTTCTAACACTAGGTCTCAAATATGGAAGTGACATCAAAATGTCAAAGCCAAAAAACCCTTTATTAGACTCTACATTGCTTTTTATTTATTTTTAATTTTTTGCATCGATTTTTAATTAGGAAAATAAAGAACTCTATTTTAGACACAATTAAACCTTTTCATTTCTAAATTAGGAAATTGTTTTGAAATATCCCAGAACAAGTCACAGACTGGTCAGCTTAGTCCTCTCCTATAAGAAAATGGCTGAGACCTCAATTTAGCCACTAGCTTTTCCATGATTATGCAATCCTGGGTCTTGTCCTCAGTGAGAGCTGCCATATGGCCCCGTCTTGTCATAGAACTTCATTCCTAGGGCTAGGAAAAAAAAAAAAAGCAGAGCTATGTATCTGTCTGACCAGGTCTTGTACAAGGTCTGGGGCTCTTCTCTCTAGGCTAAGAAGCCTCGTGTTTGCTATGAGACAGGCACCTAACTGCTTCATCTCAAAGTGCTACTGAGTCCTTCCTGTCCCTTTTATCACTTAGAGGTAATTTGCATTTTATACGCGTACATTTCCATTTTTCTCCAGGCACACTATAGAAGTGCAGTGCTGATCCATGTCCTCTGGGAGAAACTGCCAAAGGAAAGCCAACTCTTGAAGATGCTATACTTGACCCTGCTGATGAAATAAAAAATGGTAAATGATCCGACTCCATGTTTTCCTGAGACAGGCCCTCAGGGGAACGCGAAATAGATAAAAAGTGAGAACAAGTCAGTAGCTTGACTTACTGACATGCAATGCCTCCCAGAGTCATGGCTGCCTCTTTCCCAAGGCCATGCCTCCCAGCTCTTAGGCAAGCCCCCTTTCCAGTTGCTATGATGATTTGTGGCCTGTCCTTCCCTGTAGGAAACAACCCCTAAGCTCACGTCTGTAAAGAACTGCCAGGCTTTGGAGCCTTGGAGTTATGTTTAACTTGTTATCAGCCAGATATACAGCCAAACTGATTTCTCCGTGTGTTTTTTAAAAAGAGGAGGATCGTGGCGAAGGTGGGAGGTGCGGGATGAGCAGGGTGGGGACAACACAACTTGGATTATTTTTTTACTCAATTCCCAACCTCTTCGAATGGGAATTCTTATCAGCAGTGCACTGGGTTGGTGAGTGGAACCCAATGAAGGGTTTATGCTTAGCAAATGTGAAGCTCTTGCCTTATTATGAAAAACCCTGTTTCGGATTCTTTTCTTCGGCAGGGTGTGCGTACAGAAGAAAATCTCACTGACCCGGCCAAGCACTATCTCACGCAGCAGTCGGGAAAGCTGCCGCGGTGCGCCTGAAGAAGGGATCGCGGAATCTTCACCTGCCAGGGCAGAGCCGCAGAACCCCCCCCCCGCCCCCGCCCCCGCAGGCCTCGCCGCAGCACCGCCCCACGTCCACACGGCTCCGCAGAGGAGGAGGATGAAAGGAGGGTCTGCTTTCATCCCCTGTCTGCCCACCTCTGAGTTTGCAGCCCTGGAGAGCAGCCTTATGCTCTCCAGAAGCTGTAAGTTTCTTCTCAGCATCATGATTGAGCAAGTCCTCCTGCCGTGAAGGATGATTCGGCAATAAGCTGGGGTCCATTTGCCTGTGTGCACAGAGGCCCTTTTCTTACTGTCTTCACTTTATCACTTGCAGTAATTTTCTTTCACTGACTGACAGTTGAATAAGCATTTCCACACGTGCTACCTCACTTGGACTTCACAAGCTCTGAGGTAGGTATAATTGCCTCTCATTTGGAAAGTCGGAGCATTTCCGTGTCCTGCCAGAAGCACATACCAGTCACCGTGGAGGCTGATCCTTGAACCCGGTTCTCCTGACCCCGGTGACTATTTTCACTTCCATGCTGTCATTTTGAGACTGGGGAGATCCGAGACTTGTTTGGGGTCTGAAGGCAGAAGGGTCAGGCTGTGAGAGAGGCGGCCTGATTCCCAAGGCGAACATGCCCCCAGCACACCACACACACTCAGCGACCCTGCAGTGACTCAGCGAGCACAGCGTGGCCAGTATGTCGCCATGTGCCTGGAACTCTCCCGGCTGCAGCACTTGAAAATCCTGCCTCCTGGGAACCCCATCGGTCCCGGGCAAACCAGAATGTCTCCCTGTGTGTGGATCATATTTTGCCCCTAGCTACATTCCAGGTTCAGAAGAATCTTGGCCTCAAACTCTTAAATTCTGGAGGTTTCTGAGACTCCACAATCGATGTCTGCAAAAACAGTTTTTACCGAACCTGGACTCCTGGTTATTTTGTCTCAAGTGTCCCAATATTTTTAAAATCCAAGCCCTTGGTTACCAAAATGAACCAAGGTAATTATAATGATATGAACCACCAACATAGGAAGTACTTTAAGATCCTCACCACTAATCCTCCACCTGTCATGCAAAGTAGTTCTTATTATGCCCATTTTACAAACATGGCAGCTGAGGTCAGACACATTCAAGCAAGGCTCCAGACACCGAACCAGTTGTTTCCGGCCCCAGCCCTTCCTCCCCTCTGTAGCACACTTCTCAAAGTTCTTCCAGGTCCCCTATATCTTATCCTGAGCAAATTAGAGTTGCCTGGATATTTTGAGGTTAGCACCTTTTTTAGAGGCTCTTAGAAACTTTCTGCAGTGGAACAAGGTTCACCAGAGTTAGAAGATTCAGTACCCTGAGAGATTTGGGCCCAGAATTTCATAGAAATACTGTAAAGGGGTTTACAAGAGGCATCCAGTTGGTAACTTCTCCAAACCTAAATCTAGGACTGATGTGATATATCATCCAACGTGATGGTGAACTTTTTTTTAACTAAACTTTTGTTTTTCTTTAATAGGTTACCTTCTAAGTTTCAGCTTTTGACATTTTATCACCCAATGAATTCTCCTAGTAAAGGCACCAGGATCATAAAGATTTATATAGATATGAAACCTCACTCAACACCCTAGTTTTTATAAGACTTTGTTTTTTAGATGAACGTGCTAGAAGAGTTTGCCAAGGCCTTAAGAGGGGGTTTACTCAGCTGAGCCTATTTCTACCTATCCTGGCACCTCCCATGTCGGTAAAACTTTTCGTTGCTGAGATAAAGTTTGTTTACTTTGGTTTGTAGTTTGAGACTCAGAAGAGCTGTTTGACTATACTTGCTTGAGTCTGTCTGATAATACCTGCAAGAGATGCTGGTTTTCTTCAATGTTTGCTGCTAAAACAACAGCACTCGCACTCAGACCTGATCATCTGGTGGCATGCTTTTATCTGGTGTATTTAATTTGGCTGATGAGGTCATATATTACATATTATATCAAGAGAGATATTTGTGGCAAAGCTCATACCCATTTTTCAAAAGAAAGTTTTGTTCATACTTGTCTGAAAAATATTTCACGGTGTGAGCAGCTTTGTTTGAAGACTTATAAAACCTGCCTCAATCATGTACTCCCTAAGAGTAAAATCTCCTTTTTTTCTGGAACAAATTTACTCTGGAGGTGAGTGTGCCACTAGAAAGTACAAAGTAGAATCTATCTTGGGCACCTTCCTATCAATACAGTCAGAAGATACAGAAGATTATAGCATCATTACATCTTCCATTAAGAAAGCATGGCCTTTGGTGCCTGGGTGGCTCAGTTGGTTAAGTCTTTGACTTCAGTTCGGGTCACAATCTTGCAGTTTGTGAGTACAAGTCCCAGATTGGGTTCTCTGCTGTCAGCATAGAAGCTGCTTTAGATCCTCTGCCCTCTCCCTCTCTGTCCCTGCTCTGTTCGTTTTCTCTCTCTTTCTCAAAATAAATAAATAAACTTAAAAAAGAAGAAGAAGAAGAAGAAAGAGTAGCCTGAATTGCTTAAGTAGCTACTTCAGAAAAGCTAAGCATTTGCCCAAGTAAATGAAAGTTCTTTGAAAAAATAAAAAATAAAATAAATGACCTCTTTGGAGAAGTGTCTGTTCATGTCTTCTGCCCATTTCTTCACTGGGTTATTTGTTTTCTGGGTGTGAAGTTTGGTGAGTTCCTTGTAGATTTTGGATACTAGCCCTTTATCTGATATGTCATTTGCAACTATCTTTTCCCATTCCATTGGTTGCCTTTTAGTTTTCTTGATTGTTTCCTTTGCAGTGCAGAAGCTTTTTATCTTGATGAGGTCCCAAGAGTTCAGTTTTGCTTTCATTTCTTTGCCTTTGGGGATGTGTTAAGTAGGAAATTGCTGCGGTGGAGGTCAAGGAGGTTGTTTCCTACTTTCTCCTCAAGGATTTTGATGGTTTTCTGTCTCACATTAGGTCCTTCAGCCATTTTGAGTTAATTTTTGTG
>NC_043700.1:115472324-115513992 GCF_006229205.1 Suricata suricatta
ACAGAGACATTCCAAGGGACTTGGCATTGGGACTTCAACATATGCATTTTAGGGGAACATAATTCAGTGCATAGCCATAATCATTCTATAAAATGTGAATAATCAGAAAATGTGAAGGAGGAAAAAAATCAACCATAGTCTTATATCCTAAAGACTACCTTTGATTTCATTCTTGTTTATATTTTCCTCACATTTTTTCATCCATAATGTATGAACTTGTACTCACACGAATAAAAATATTTTCATCCTATTTTTCTAACCTAATATAAGCATTTTCCAAATTTATTACAATTTATAAGCATATTAAATGACCCTAATTTTGACATGTATCACAATTTATTTAATCATTTCTCTCTACTGTTTACATATTTCTTTACACATACTGTTTATATATTTTCCTTTACAGGTAGTGCTGTGATGACCCCTAATATATATTAATATTTTTCTGAATTTAACATTTTCTTAAGGAAGATTTTAAAAATAAAATTATAGGGTGAAAGGGCCAAAATCCTCCTAAGTAGGGTACAAAGTTTTGGTTATGCAAGAGGAATCAGTTCTGAAATACAGCATGGTGATGGTAGTTAACAATACTATATTACATGAAATTTGTAAGAGAATACGCCTTAAACTATATCTTTTCAAAACAAACACATGAAATAGTAGCAATATGGAGGTGAAGGATAAGTTATTTAACTTGACGTGATCCTTTCACAATGTATACATCTATTAAAACATCAAGTTACATATTCTAAACATATATAAATTTCATATGGCAAAGATATCTTAGTAAAGTTGCTAAAAGAAATAAATGTGACCATCTACAAAAAAATAAAACATTCTTAAGTATCCTGATGTATATATACTGCAAATTATTTTACAAAGGTGTTGATATAAATGGCATAACCCATTTCAACACCCCTTTGACAATACTGTGTTTTCTTAAGTAAGAACTCATTGCCTATATTACCCAAAGCAATCTACAGACTCAATGCAATCCCTATGAAAATATCAACAGCATTTTTCACAGGACTAAAATAAATAATCCTAAAATTTGTATAGACCCACAGAAGACCTCGGATAGCCAAAGCAATCTTGAGAAAGAACAAAGCTGGAAGTATCACAATATGAGATTTCAAGATACACTACAAAGCTGTTGTGATCAAAATACTATGGTACTGGCACAAAAATACACACATAGATCAATGGAAGAGAATGAAGACTCCACAAATAAATCTATGAGGATACGCTCAATCAATTAATCTATCACAAAGGAGGCAGGGATATACAATGGGGAAAAGACAATCCCTTCAACAAATGATGTATGGAAAACTGGACGGCTACATGGGAAAGAAGTGGGACCACTTTCTAACACCGTATACAAAAATAAACTCAAAATGGATTAAATACCTAAATGTGAGACCTGAAACCATAAAAATCCTAGAAGAGAGAACAGGCAGTAATTTCTTTGACATCAGCCATAGCAACATTTTTCTAGATATGTCTCCTTAGGCAAGGGAAACAAAAGCAAAAATAAACTAACTAAAAAGCTTCTGCACAGCAAAGAAAGCCATTGATGAAACAAAAAGACAACCTACGGAATGGGAGAATATATTTGAAAATGAAAGATCCAATAAAGGGTTATCCAAAATACGTAAAGACTTCATAGAACTCAATACCAAAAAAACAATCTGATTAAAGAATGGGCAGTAATTTGCAGCAACATGGATGGAACTCGAGGGTGTCATGCTAAGTGAAATAAGTCAGGCAGAGAAGGACGGATATCATATATTTTCACTCATATGTGGAACAGGAGAAACTTAACAGAGGACCATGGAGGAGAAGGGGAAAAATAGTTAAGGAGAGGGAGGGAGGCAAACCATAAGACACTCTTAAATACTGAGAACAAACTGAGGGTAGATGAGGGTGGGGGAGAAGGGAAAATGGGTGATGGGCATGGTGGAGAGGACTTGTTGGGATGAGCACTGGGTGTTATTTGGAAACCCAACTTGACAGTCAGCTATAAAAAAAAAAATAAAAAAACAATTAAAAATAAAAAATAACACACAAAAAATTAAAAATAATTAAAAATGGACAATGGATCTGAATAAACATTTTACCAAAGAAGACATACAGATGGTTGAGACAGATGAAAAGATATTCAACGTCACTAGTCATTGGAGAAATTCAAATTAAAACCACAATGAGATATCCCTTTATACCAGTTAAAATGGCTAAAATCAAGATTATAAGAAATAACAAGTATCGACAAGAAAGCGGAGATAAAGGACCCTTTGTGCACTGTTAGGGGGGATACAAATTGATGCAGCCACTGTGGAAGACAGTATGGAGGTTCCTCAAAAAATTAAAGATAGAAATACCATATGATTCAGTAATTCCACCATTGGATATTTACTCAAAGAAAATGAAAACACTAATTCAAAAAGGTATATGCGCCTCTATGTTTATTGCAGCGTTATTTACAATAGTCAAGATATGGAAGCAACTGAAGTCAAATGAATAAAGAAGCGATAGTACACAGAGAGAGAGAGAGAGAGAGAGAGAGAGAAATATTATGTAGCCATAAAAATGGATGAGATTGTGCCAGTTGAGACCACATGGATGGATCCAGAGGGTATTATGCTAAGCAAAATAATTCAGGCTGAGAAAGACAGATATCACATGATTCTATTCATAAGTGGAATCTTAAGAAAAAAACAAATGAATGAACAAACAAAAAGCAGAATCAGACCTATATATACAGAGAACATAAGGGGTGTGGGGGACTGGGCAAAATGGGTGAAGGGGAGTGGGAGATATGGAATGAATATCTCCAGTTACAGAATGAACAGGTCACAGGAATGAAAGGCACAGAATAAGAAATATAGTCAGTGATACTGTAATAGCAACAGAACAGGAAAGATGGTAGCTACATTTGCGATGAGCACAGCATAATGTATAAACTTGTCAAATCACTAAATTGTACACCTCAAACTGATGTAACACTGGGTCAACTGGACTCAAAAAAGTCATTGTCCATTTAATAGAGAATTATATCTAGTATATATAACATTTTTCTTAGATATGATGAATATTAATTTGAGTCACTGATGGCTTTCAGCCATCCATTTCCAGCATTTAACTTTCCAAAAGAACTATGTAGCCATCTAAAAAGGCTCTCTAGGAGTGTCACGTTAGTTGACAAGTAAGATGAGGAATAAACCATTTTGAAGCTGAACAAATTAATTAAAATATTTTATAGGATTCCTAAACAGATTTGGGGGGGTAGGAAATCAGGAAGATTTCCCCTTTCTCTTTATTTCTCTCTCTCTCTATTTCTCTCTCTCCCCCTCCTCCCTTCCCTCACCCCTCCCCTGCCCCTCAGGTTTCCATAATCTCAGCAAAACCACTTAACTGAATAACTATAGCAAAACCAGTTGGACAGATGGAGGCTTGTCACAAAGTAGGTCCACACTCTACTTTCCACTTCTTATAAGATGAAAGCTTTAACTAGCTTGTCAGGACCCAAAAAATGCAAAAAAAAAAAAAAAAGGGCTAGAAACAAAGAAGAAAGAAAAAGATGCATTTTTCTTAGAGTGAGTTGTTCAGTAACTCCAAATCTATATTTTTCATGATGCTCATGGCTCCCTTCATCTCTAATCATGCTAATTTTCTAATTTCTTCACCATCGCTACATGATTATATAACAATTAAATCCTGGCTTAAATTCTTGCAGGCAAGTCAGCATTATTTTCAATTTTATAAATTTGCCCTTCTGGATAAGTGATACACCAATATCAGTTTCGTTCATTTGAAACTGTGGTACAGGAACCTAATCTAGAAAATATTATGTGACCACAAGCAAAAACTGCCAAGAGCTAGATCTACTCCAGCCCCTTGTTTCAATAATTCACTGGAAGGATTATGAAACTCAGCAAAGCTATTGTACTCATGTTTACAGATTATTATAGCAAAAGGATTAGGTTTAAAACAGCAAAAGAAAAGGGCACATAGGGCAGAGTCCAGGAAAGACCAAGTACAAACTCCTAGTTTTCCTCTTCTAATGGTATTACATGGAAAGAGCTTAATTTTCCCAGCAACAATGTGAGTCAACCAGGGAAGTCCGCCCAAGTCTTGAGGTCCAGGGTTTCTACTGGGGAACAAAGACATGCAGCACTCATGCCACCGACCTCACCTACTCAGAATCCAGTCCCACCAGAAAGTCAAGTTGATGGCTCCAAGCCCATTATACTAAAATAGGCATTCACCATAAGTCATTATTAGTATAAACTATCTGGAATATCTTAAGGTCATATCAAACAGGAAATGCTAAGAACTCAAAAGTTATTTTCCAGGAGTGGATCGAGGGTCAGTCTGAAGACTTCTGGAATGGTAAAACATAGATTTTTATTAATGAACACAAAAGGTCTCTGATTCTTCTTTTGTGCTTCTGTATCAATTTCTCTATTTCTCAGCTTCTTCTTTTGCTAAAACTGTGTCTTCTAATTCACCTATCCTCCTCTCTGCTTCTTCAATCCGTGCATTGGCAGCCTCCATTTTATTATTCACCTCATTTATAGCCTTTTTTAACTCATCACAGCTATTTTGAAGGTTCTTAGTCTTTGTATCAATATCTTCTCTGATAGCTTCTATGCTTTTTTTCAAGCCCAGCGATTAATTTTATGATAATCTTTCTAAATTCTTGTTCAGTTATGTTGCTTGTGTCTGTTGTGAGCAGTTCTGTCGCTGTGATTTCTTCTTGGAATTTCTTTAGGGGAGAGTTCTTTTGTTTCATCATTTTGGCTAGCTTTCTGTCTCTTATCAGTTTTAAAAGCTCTTTCTGCACTGTGCACCTGTTAGTATGACTCTATTAAAGGAGGTTCTTTGTCCAGGGCCTGTCGTTTCAGGAGATGTTCTTTTAATGATTTCTCTTATTGTGCCTGTAATTAATATATTTCCTTACTCAGGGATATTTGAGGCTTTCCACTATGTGTGCTTTGGCCTGTTTCTTGGGGTAGCCCTGAATAGGAAAACAGACAGACACACAGGGAACACAAGCACACAAACGCACTGACAGATCCAGTAAACAAGCAAACCAAAAGGGGAAGGGGAAAAAAACGGGAGCTGGAAAGAAAAAAGAGGACAGAAAAGGAAAAAAAAAAAAAAGCCGGGAGCACAGAGACACCCAGAGATAAAGGACAGTCTGAGAGCCTAAAACCTGTGGAGGAGAGAGATAAGAATGAGATAAGGGCAAAATATCTGGATGGTAAGGGTTTATCTAATCACAACTGTGCTTAAATGTTGGTCTTTCCCAGACTCCAGGGGGGAAAGGGAGAAAAGGAGGAAATAGGAAAATAAAAAAGAGAAAACAAGGGGGGAAAATGATAAGAAATTAAAAATTAAAAACAATTAGGAAAGAAAAAATTGAAAAAAAAAAGTTAAAAAAAATAGCTCGAAAAGAAGAATCCAGCTCTCCAGCATGGATGGATGTGGTTCTGAGATAGAGAAAAATTGATATAGGAGCACGAAAGGAGAATCAGAGACCTGAGTGATACAATCAAATGGAACAATATCTGCATCATAGGAGTTCCTGAAGAGGAAGAAAGACAAAGGCCCTGAAGGGATGCTGGACCAAATTTCCCCAATCTGGGGAAAGAGAAAGACATTGAAATTCAAGAGACATACCAAACTCCCCTAAGATGTAATGTAAACCGACTTTCAGCATGACATATCATAGTGACACTGGAAAATATAAAGATAAAGAGAGAATTCTGAAAGCAGCTAGGGATAAAAGGGCCCTCACATACAAAGGGAAATCTATCAGAGTGGTTACAGACTTATCTACTGAAGCTTGGCAGGCCAGGAAGGAATGGCAGGAAATTTTCAATGTGATGAACAGGAAGAATATGCAACCAAGAATTCTTTATCCAGCGAGACTGCCATTCACAATAGGAGAGATAAAGGTTTTCCCAAATAAGCAAAAATTGAGAGAATTCCTCACCACCAAACAAGAAATCCTAAGAGGCACTAAATGAGAGAAAAGTAGCAAGGAATATAAGACACCAGAGACATTAATACAAACATGAACCTACAGAGAACACAATGAATGGAAACACACATTTTTCAATAATAACACTGAATGTAAGTGGACTGAATGCTCCAGTCAAACGACACAGATAGCAAAATGAATCAAAAACCAAAATCCATCTATTTGCTGTCTACAAGAGACTCACCTTAGACCTGAAGATACCTTCAGATTTAAAGTAGGGGGATGGAGAAATATCTATCATGCAACTGGACTCCAAAAGAAAGCTGGAGTAGGCATACTTATATCAGACAAACTGGACTTTAAAGTAAAGGCAGTAACAAAAGATGAAGAAGGACATTATATAATCATTACAGTGTCTCTCCATCAGGAAGAGCTAACAATTATAAACACCTACATGCCAAATTCAGGAGAACCCAAAAACATAAAACAGTTAATCACAAACAGAAGCAATCTTATTGATAAGGATGTGCTAATTGCAGGGGACTTTAATACCTCACTTACAACAATGGATAGGTCAACCAGACAAAAAAATCACTAAAGAAACAATAGACCTGAATGGCACACTGGAACAGATGGAATTAATAAATATATTTAGAACTCTGCATCCTGAAGCTAGAGAATCCACTTCCTTCTCGAGTGCACATGGACCATTCTCCAAGACTGATCACATACTGGGTCATAAAACAGCCCTCCATAAATACAAAAGAACTGAGATCATACCATGCACACTTTCAGCTCATAATGCTATGAAACTTGAACCACAGGAAGAAGTCTGGAAAACCTCCAAAAATGTGGAGGTTAAAAACTACCCTACTGAATAATTATTGGGCAATCCAGGCAATTAGAGAGGAAATTTAAAAATATATGGAAACAAATGAAAATGAAAATATAACAATCCAAACTCTCTGGGACGCAGCAAAGGCCATCCTAAGAGGAAAGTTCATTGCAATCCAGGCCTATTTCAAAAAACTAGAAAAAGCACAAACTCAAAACCTAACAGAGCACCTAAGGAAACTAGAAAGGGAGCAGCAAGAGCACCCCAAACCTAGCAAAAGAAGAGAAATAATAAAGATCAGGGCAGAATTAAACAAGATAGAAACCACAAAAACAATTGAACAGGTCAATGAATCCAAGAGTTGGTTTTTTGAAAAAATAAACAAAATTGATAAACCTCTAGCCAGGCTCCTCAGAAAGAAAAGAGAGAACACTCAAATAGACAAAATCATGAAGGAAAATGGATCTATTATAACAGATCCCTCGGAAATTCAAGCAAACATCAGAGATTACTATGAAAAATTATATGCCAACAAACTGGACAATCTATAAGAAATGGACAAATTCCTAAATGCACATGCACTACCAAAATTCAAATGGGAAGAGATAGAAAATCAGAACAGACCCATAACCAGTAAAGAAATCAAATCAGTTATCAAAAATCTCCCAACGAATAAAAGCCCAGGGCCTGATGGATTCCCAGGGGAATTCTACCAGACATTTAAAGCAGAGTTAACACCGATCCTTCTCAAGTTATTCCAAAAAATAGAAATGGAAAGAAGACTTCCAGACTCATTCTATGAAGCACATATCACTTTGATTCCTAAGCCAGACAGAGACCCAACAGAAAAAGAGAACTACAGGCCAATATCCTTAATGAATATGAATGCAAAAATATTCAACAAGATACTAGCAAATTGAATTCAACAGCATATAAAAAGAATTATCCATTATGATCAAGTGGGATTCATTCCTGGGGTACAAGGCTGGTTCAATATTTGCAAATCCATCAATGTGATACATCACATTAACAAAAGAAAAGAAAAAAACCATATGATCCTGTCGATAGATACAGAAAAAAGCATTTGACAAAATACAACATCCCTTTTTAATAAGAACCCTCGAGAAAGTTGGGATAGAAAGAACTTAAACATCATAAAAGCCATTTATGAAAAGCCCACAGCTAATGTTATCCTCAATGGGGAAAAACTGAGAGCTTTCCCCTTGAAATCAGGGACACGACAGGGATGTCCACTCTCACCACTGTTGTTTAACATAGTGCTGGAAGTCCTAGCATCAGCAATCAGACAACAAAAGGAAATAAAAGACATCTGAATCGGCAAAGAAGAAGTCAAACTTTCACTTTTCACAGATGACATGATACTCTACATGGAAAACCCATTCGACTCCACCAGAAGCCTTCTAGAACTGATCGATGAATTCATTAAATTTGCAGGGTACAAAAATCAATGTACAGAAATCGGTTGCATCCCTATACATCAATAATGAAGCAGCAGAAGAGAAATCAAGAAAATGATCCTGTTCACAATTGCATGAAAAACCATAAAATATCTAGAAATAAACCTAACCAAGGATGTAAAAGACATGTATGCTGAAAACTATAGAAAACTTATGAAGGAAATTGAAGAAGACACAAAGAAATGGAAAAGCATTCAATGCTCATGGATTAGAAGAATAAACATTGTTAAAATGTCATTATTACCCAAAGCAATCTACACATTCAATGCAATCCCCATCAAAGTGGCACCAACATTCTTCTCAAAGCCAGAACAAACTATTTTAAAATTCATATGGAACCACAAAAAAACCCAAATAGCCAAAGTAATATTGAAGAAGAAAACCAAAACGGGAGGCATCACAATCCCAGACTTTAGCTTCTATTACAAAGCTGTCATCATCAAGACAGTATGGTATTGGCACAAAAACAGACAAATGTACCAATGGAATAGCATATAGAACCCAGAACTGGACCCACAAATGTATGGCCAATTAATCTTTGACAAAACAGGAACGAGTATACAATGGAAAATGACAGACTCTTCAACAGGTGGTGTTGGGAGAGCTGGACAGCAACATGTAGAAGAATGAAATTAGACCACATTCTTACACCATTCAAAAAATAAACTCAAAATGGACAAAGGACCTAAATATGAGACAGGAAACCATCAAAACCCTAGAGGAGAAAGCAGGAAATAGCCTCCTTGACCTCAATGCAGCAATTTCATACTTGACACATCCACAAAGGCAAGGGAATCAAGAACAAAACTGAACTCTTGGGACCTCACCAAGATAAAAAGCGTCTGCAATGCAAAGGAAATGATCAAAAAAACTAACTGGCAAATGATCAAAAACTAAGGATCAAAAAAAGCAACCAACAGAATGGGAAAAAATAGTGGCAAATAGCATATCAGATCAAGGGCTAGTATCCAAAATCTACAGGAACTCACCAAACTCCATACCCAAAAAATGAATAATCCAGTGAAGAAATGGGCAGAAGACTTGAACAGACACTTCTCCAAAGAGGACATCCAGATGGCCAATAGGCTCATGAAACAATGCTCAGCGTCACTCAGCATCAGGGAAATACAAATCAAAACCACACTGAAATACCACCTCACACCGGTCAGAATGGCTAAAATGAACAAATCAAGAGACTGTAGATGCTGGCAAGGATGTGGAGAGATGGGCACCCTCCTACACTGTTGGTGGGAATGGTAACTGGTGCAGCCCCTCTGGAAAACAGTGTGGAAGTTCCTCAAAAAACTATCAGTAGAACTCCCCTATGACCCAGAAATAGCACTGCTAGGGATTTATCCCAAGGATACAGAGGTGCTAATGCATAGGAGCACATGTACTCCAATGTTCATAACGGCACTTTCTACAATAGCCAAATCATGGAAAGAGCCTAAATGTCCATCAACTGATGAGTGGATCAAGAAGATGTAGTATATATATATATATATACAATGGAATACTACATGGCAATGAGAAAGAAAGAAATCTGGCCATTTGTAGGAAAGTGGATGGACCTCCAGGGTATCATGCTAAGTGAAATAAGTCAGGCAGAGGACAGATACCTTATGGTTACACTCATAGGTCTAACAGGAGAAACCTAACAGAGGAGGAGAGGGGAGGGGAAGGGGGAAAGAAAGTTGGAGAGAGAGAGGAACACAAATCATGAGAAACTATTAAATACTGAGAACTAACTGAGGGATGAAAAGGGGAGGGGGAAGAGGGAAGGGGGTGATGGTCATGAAGGGAGGCACTTGTGGGGAGAAGCAGTATGTGTTATATGGAAACCAATTTGACAATAAACAATTATTAAAAAAAAAAAAAGAACACTAAGGGGATGGGAACAGTGCAGAAAAACCATGGTAAATAGTTGGACCTAACTATATTTTAAAAGAATAACATATTTTAAAATGACTTCTAGGGGTGCCTGGGTGGCTGAGTCAGTTAAGCATCCAGCTTCAGCTCAGGACATGATCTCGTGGTTCGTGGGGCTTTGTTCGAGTCTCACGTCGGGCTTTGTGCTGGTGGCTAGCTCAGAGCCTGGAGCCTGTTTCAGATTCTGTGTCTCCCTCTCTTTCTAACCCTCCCCTGCTCATGCTGTCTCTCTCTGTCTCTCAAAAATAAATAAAAAGCATTAAAAATTTTGAAAAAAAAAAGACTTCTATTTGACACATATTTTAGGCTATGGTTTTCTTCTACAATAATAATATAGATGATTTAATATTGATACCAATCTCTAATTCATATTCCTTCAAACAGGAAGGTTGAGAAAGGGAGAGGGTTGTTGGTTTGTTGTTTATTTTTTTAAATATTCACTTACTTATTTTTGAGAGAGAGAGAGGTAGAGAGAAAGGAGAGAGAGAATTCCAAGCAGATTCCATGCTGTCAGTGGAGAGTCCAATGTGGATCTAGAACTCACAAACTGTGAGATAATGAACTAAGCCGAAATCAAGAGTTGGATGGTTACCTGACTGGGCCACCCAGGTAACTCTATCTATCTATCTATCTATCTATCTATCTATCTATCTATCTATCTATCTATTTAGGTTTGGAGGGGAAGGTTGTTGTTGCTTTCAAGTAGATGGTACATTTAGCAAACTGGGGTCATGATCTACTTAGAGGCTCAGAGGCAGGTGACTGGAGGGTCAAAAATCTGTCATTTTACTGATGTGTAGCTGAGACTTAGGGAGAAGTGTTTAGGGGCACAGTTTTGTGGTTAGAAACATCCCACCTCAGGGCCACCTTAGCAAGTTGAACACTTACTAGAGATAAAGCTGAATGAATTTCCAGAAGACCAAGCTAGAATCATAAGCTTTTGTACCTAAATCTAGAACCTGAAATTCAACCATCAACAAACTTTCCATCTCAAACCTAGACAATAAAGCTAGTAGATAAACTGGAAGGAAAGGCAGATACTACCCACTTTAGTTTCTGGTAAAAAATAAATTCTTTCCATCAAGGAATTCCTCATTAAAGTTTGTTGAATGAATATATGAATGAATGAATGAATGAATGAATGAATGAATGAATAATACTTGAGAAAATGACTGCACTGATTTCAAAGCTCCAAATTCAGGAACTAAACTGAGGGGTTAGGATGCCATTGCTGAAATTAAAACCCATGGAGAGTGGACATAACACCTCTGCAGTTCTCTGTAAATCTGCTTTATAGGTGCAGACATTACAACACACACACACACACATATATAGAAAACGTTTTCCTGCAGGTAATTCCTTCAAGGAACGACAAAACCAGAGAACCAAGAGGTCTTAAAATAGTTTCTGCTAACCCATAAGTCTTTGCATTAAGGGAAGGAGGGAAGGAAGAAAGAAAGCAAGGAAGGAAGGAGGGAGGGAGGGAGGGAGAAACTCTCACAATAAGTGTCATATGCATTCTGTGGGATTCCCTGTCCTCAGGACTCACTGCTACCTGATGTGAAAAGGATTAGGGCTCTTCTAGCAGGAAAATTATTTTTGGCTAGAACCTTCTTTAATATAGCATACTACAAAGTAAAGATCCCAAAACTGATTTAACTACATTTCCTTCCTGGAGTTACACACACATGGAGGTTTGACTTTGATGAAAAACTAATTTATTTACAAATAACTCAGAGTTGTAGTTATTAAGAAACTTCTAGTCAGCCAAACCTAGAACAGATTTAGAAAAGCTTTGTGGAGAAGAAATAATAGAGATCTTAGCACTTACTTTATCTCACTGTGAGGTTAGATGAGGTTCTGGGTGGTGGTCAAGAAGGCTACAGAAACTCCCACAACAAAGGACCAAATAACCTTTAGGTTTTCAGTTATCTGGCAAAAACTGTTTTTGTTCTTCTGTTATCAGATCTTCTGCTGTTTCTAGCCCTCTTTTTGGTATTATCTTCAGAACAAGTCATTCAATCCTGTTATCATACAGATCCTCTGAATTTTGTGTTCCTGGTATTGGAGATCATTGCAAGTCTAACTTTTTGATCCTAGCATTTACAGGAACTTTTCTCTCCACAAGTCACCCCTGGTTTAACTTGTGCTGTCTTTGTCCTGGAAGGGATGGTCTTTCAGTCATCAAGGACTGTAAACTGGCTGGTGCACCCAGGTTTCTTGGGAGTGGTCTGAACAAAGACAAATTTGAGAAGGCCATCACTATGGGAGACACCAAGTATATCACACCAGGACTCTACAAAGTCTAATAGTGCAATACTGTAAGAAATGACAGGCAACACTGTGGCCTACAGTTTTGACATTACTGGGCATCTTAACAATATTTTTTTGAGAGAAAGAGAGAGAGAGAGAGCATGTCAAGCTGGGGAGGGATCAAGGGAGAGAGAGAATTTTAAGCAGGCTCCATGCCCAGCGTGGGGCTCAACCCCACAACCGTGAGATCATGACCTGCACCACAATAAAGAATCAGTCACTTAACTGAGTGAGCCACCCAGGCACGTCTTGAAAGGATGATGAGAGCCAACGTAGGGGAGCTACACAACACCCAAGTTATGTGACTAGACAGGGCAAAACTCACTTTCAATATCTTTATTAATAACCAACTATGGAAATATCTATAGTAACCATGAAGCTTTTCCTAAAAAGTCAGAAGCTAACCATAAGTATCACATTACTCCATTCTCATGTGACCAGAGTGCAAGGCAATCCAACACCCAAACAAAATTTGTGTTATCCTTCTTGTATATGTGGATTTCTTAGCAAAGGTGATTACATCTGTCAGACATTAGCAAGCCAGATATCATGAAGTGACCTCTGAGAAGAGATAAGGAGATCCAGGACAAAAAGGGACTATTCCAAATTTGGCAATCTCTTCCCCAAAATCCATGATGTGTCCAACCTCACTCTTTATACCTGAGCTTTATTTTCCTGTATGTGCATTCCTTTAGAATAAAGGGCTTCAACTTTCTAAAACACGCCTCCATCACAGCATCCAGCAGCACCAGATCCCCACTTAGATCTGAGAAGCAAAACCAGAGCTCCTGGGGTAGAGCAAGGAGACTTGTAAATAAGGGACAAGGTCATTATTATTCATGGTTGAGTAGTAGATTTAATTCACTTTAATACTTCTGGTAATTTAAGAATAATTAGCCTTTAACATGGACCCCAATGTTTATAGCAGCACTATCAACAATAGCCAAAGTGTGGAAAGAGCCCAAGTGTCCATCAGTGGATGAATGGATAAAATAGATGTGGTATTTATACACAATGCTGTGTTACTCGGCAATCAAAAAGAGTGAAATCCCATGTGCAACTATGTGGATGGGACTAGAGGGTATTATGCTAAGTGAAATTAGTCAAAGAAAGACAAATATCATATGACTTCACTCATATGAGGACTTTAAGATACAAAACAGATGAACATAAGGGAAGGGAAGCAAAAATAATATAAAAACAGGGAGGGGGACAAAACATAAGAGACTCTTAAATATGGAGAACAAACAGAGAGTTGCTGGAGGGGTGGGGAGTGGGCTAAATGGGTAAGAGGCATTAAGGAATCTACTAAAATCATTGTTGCACTATATGCTAACTAATTTGGATATAAATTAAAAAATAAATAAAGTATTTAAAAAAACAACTGAGGTGCGGAGGTGTGGTAATCCAGGTTATGCATGCAATGATTTATTTAAGCAAATATGTATATTAAGCTCCATTTAGCTGTAGATGATTAAAAATGGATAAAAGAATAATTAGCCTATAATTTACCATTGCTGTCATACTCTTTTGCAGTGCCACTTAGAATTATTTGATAACAATAAGTAGCATTCTATGTTGTATGTTTACAGAGCCAGTATGCAAGGCTCGGCATACTTAAAGACTGTTGATTTCTAGATGATACTTTGATTAACACTGGTCTTTAGAAAATGCCAACATCTATTGCCAGCATCTACCAACTATTCAAAAAAGTTTTAATAGAAAACCAGATGGGCAAATGACCTAAAATGTGGAATTAGTCTCTGAGATGCCACCAACAAAAGAAACTCCTTTGTCTCACATTTTAGTATTTTATTTAATTCTCATACTAAAGTTTAAAAAAAGGTCTAGGTTAATTGATTTAGTATAGTTAATTCAATTTAGCTGAGTTCAAGTGACTTTTCAAGGCTTATCTAAAGTGGTGATATTGTTCTGAAAATATCATAGGAATTCCCCCTTGAGTTTTGATGCGCTGAAATGTTGTGAATATGACCACAATAATTTTTGCTTCTGCCTTAAAGAAGAAATGTATGAAACAATTAAATTAAGACTACAGTTATGTTGAGAGTTTTGTGGGGTTTTTTTTGAGAGAGAGGGGCAGAGGGAGAGAGAGAATCTTAAGCAGGTTCTACGCCCAGTGTGTGGCTTGAACTCAAGACTGTAAGATTATGACCTGAGTCAAAATCAAGAGTCAGATGCTTAACGAACTGAACTACCCAGATGCCCTGAGAATTTTTTTTAAGCAAGCAGAAAAGGTATGTGGTCTAATTTGGCATCATAACTTGGAAACTGGACTAACCTCTGGAACCACAATAATGTATGAGGCATTTCTGAGTCCGTGAGGTATTATAAAATATACGGGACAAGTCTCTTTTACTCAAAACCCAGATTATGCCCTTGCATCCTGCTATAGAACCAGCTGGTGTTAGGTGTTCCTCCATGAGCCAACATGCTCACCTAGGGCCCTATGCTGCTTTTCACTGGGCACTCATGGATGGGATATTTTAGTGGGTAAGGACAGTAGAGCCTCTGACCTAAGAGTGGTATCTTTAACTCTGGGGCTTCAATAGGCAAGAGAAGCCCATTGCCTTATCATACCTCCTTTAAAGGACTTCCAAGGATGGGTAAAAATGATCTAAAATGAGACTGTGACCACAATGATATGAGAAATAATTACCCACTCCTTACCTTGATTTAGGGCTATTGGTGGGCACATTAAAACATTTTTTTAATGTTTAATTTGTTTTTAAGAGACAGAGAGAAAGAGAGAGAGAGAGCACCATAGGGGAGGGGCAGAGAGAGACACAGAATCTGAAGCAGGCTCCAAGCTCTGAGCTGTCAGCACAGAGCCCAATGCAGGGCTCGAACACACCAACTGCAAGATCCTGACCCGAGTCGAAATCAGATGCTTAACCGACTGAGCCACTCAGACACCCCTGGTGGGCACATGTTTAATAGTAGCATTTGCAACTCAAGTTCCTCAAAGGCCTGAATAAGAAGCACTAGTATTGTCTATTAGAATGATTTTATGGGACAGGAAGTTCTGATTTAATGGATTATTCTCAATATACACAAGAACATGTGTGAAAATAGAATGTATTCAATTCACAAGAGCATCAGAAAAAAAATTCTGGACCCTAAGCCAAAATATACAAAGAGGGCTTGTTACATTTTATAGGGGCAGTTGAGACTCACAATGAAATGAGTGACATAGACAATGGGCAATTATCAGGCCTGGTCTTGTATGAACTATCAGTAGATTTGATATAGCTGGTGGCTCCCTTTTTCTCACTCTGTTTACTTGGCTTCTAGATATTATTTTGATGTTGTTGTTCTTCTTCTCTTTTTTTATCCCCCTATCTCACTGGTCACTCCTTCCAGGAAATCTATACTGGGTCCTCTACTTCCCTCCAGACATGTAATTTTGAGGTATCCTGGGGCTCAGTCTTTGCACTTCCTCCTCTTTATTTACTTCCAAGGTGATCCCCTCTGGTCTCATAGCTTTAAATACACTGTTTATAAAACTTAAGGTTATATCTTCAGCCTAGACCTCCACCTGAGCTACAGACACGTATATCCAATTACCTCCCTGACACCTCCACTTGGATATTTGATAGACACGCAGACTTGACCTGCGCATGACCATGCCTGATTCCAGCAACTCTACCCTGGCCCCCAACCTACTCATCCCAGTCTTTCCACCTCAGTAAATGATAGCTCCATCACTCCTGTTGGTCAGGCCTCAAACCCTGGGTTATGCTCTTTCTCTCAAATAATGAAATTTCAGCAAGTCCTTTTGGCTCTGTCTTCAGGATCTGACCATTTCTCACCAGCACCATCACTTGTCCATGCTACCATCATTTCCTTACTGCATTATCATAGCTTCTTAAACAGTCTCCCTGCTTTTGCTCTTTGGCCCCATAGAGAATATTCTCCTCAGAGCAGCCAGAGTGAGGCTATTAAAAATGGAAGTCAGATCAGGTCACACCTCTCTCAAAACCCTCTAATGGCATCCTTTTCCATTCAGAATAAAATCCCCAAATATGCAATGGTGAAAAACGCCCACATGATCTGATCCTCTAACCCAAGGTGCTACTCTTCTTCTGTTCTCACTCTGTTTTAACCACACAAGACTCCTTGCTGTTCTCAAGGGCCAACACTACGTCGGTGGCCTTTGCATTTTCTATGCCCTCTCCCTGAAATATTCCTTCCTAAGATTTCTGGCTAGTTCATTTCTCTTATGTTTTTGCTCAAATATCACTTTATCAGGCAGGCTTTCCCTGAGCTTTATAAAATAGCACTCCTTCCCTACCTCCCCACCTTCCTTCCCTGGCACCCTCTATTGACCATACTCTATTTTTCTCTTTTGTGCTTGTTACTAATGACTTGTTTTTGTCAATGTCTCTGCACTAAAACGAGAGGACCCACATGCTTCCTGAGAGCAAGGACTTGGTATGTTTTTGCCTCTGCTGTATTCCCAGATCTGAAATGGTGCCTGATACTTAGCACACACTTAGTAGATATTTATTGAATAACAGAATTTTACTTCTAATGCTCCCAAATAATCCATAATCACACAAATAGTCAAAGTGAGGAGGTCAACTAATATCTCTTATTGTTTGTTCCTTAATTCAAGTCTTATTTACCCTATGTAGTCTTCTCTAAAGAGCCCCATCCATACCAACCACTTTTTCTTGTACCCTAGTCACTGTGGGAAGAAAACAAGCTGTGGCCTCTGTCTATGAACACTGTCTATATCATGGGTGACCCTGACAACAGCTGTAACGGCAGAGTTCTGAGTGGGTCCCACAGAACATGGGAAGAAAGGAAGTGGAACCAAAGACAATGAACTAGAGACAATATTTTCTGTAAAGAAGGTTTTATGTAAAAGGAACAGATATCGGGAAATAAAAATATGTGAGCATCAAGAAAAGGGTTGTTTTGTTTTTTTTTTTTTTTGCCCTTGTTTCTTAAGATAAGTGAAATACAGCTTATTTGTGTGGTCTTGAGAAGAACCCAATATGGGGGGAAAGGCACTAGTTCAGGAGAGGAAAAAGGATAGATATAACAAGATAGAAAGATCATTTAGTAAAATCTAAAGAGAAAAAAATGTGTTTATTTATAGGTTGGGAAAGCAGAAATGGTGTTCCAAAATCTAGTGACTGATTTCCTGACAAAGAAATTTGACCTGGACCAGTTGATTACCCATGTTTCACCTTTTAAAATAAAATTAATGGAGAATTTGAACTGCTCTATTCAGGGCAAAGGTCTCTGTGTATATGATGATCTTGATTCTTCCCCACAGGCTGCTTTTAAAATTAATATTTATAAATGTATCCATTTCCTTCATATTTTATTTCTAATTTTTGAATCTAGCAAGATTGATATCGCTGATTACTTCTTCATAGACTTAGTATATCATTGTCTTATATTAACTTTTTTTTTGCTGTTGAAGTCGTTTATTAAAAAATGAGCGAGCAACACAGGCATTTCAAGGAATAGTGAGTATTTCACTCACAAAAGGACAAAGGGCTCAGCAGATGCACTGGACTGATCTGGTGTGACATAACTCCATCGATGACTTTCTTTAAGCTGTGATCATCAGATACCACCTGGCAATTATTTTGAACATCTAGCTGCTATTGTGCATCTATTTATAAAACTTCCTCTCAGCAAAGCTGGGGTCTTTTAAAAAAATTTTTATTTTTGCATCGATTTCATCTTGGCTATTTCTATTTCACCATAAAGATGCTCATTTCTTCAAATAATGTCATGAAATCTTCCTTCACAGTTTTCAAAGTGCTTTCTCAAACGTACTTTCTTCTGACCCTTTTATTATTGTTGCTGTGGTGGTGGTTGTTACCGTTTCCAGTTGAAGACACTAAGATTGTGAGCAGCAAGTAAATAACCTGCCAGACCTCATGGGGGCAGCACCAGGAAGCACCCTCAGTGCAAAGCCTGGGCTCTTTCCACCACCCCTGAGCTTCTCTGACAGCTGGCCAGCTCCTGGTGAACAGGGGCATTCTTGTCACTACTCTTAATTGCTTCTCAGGGCTGTGCAAGGGTAGAGGTAGAGAACGAAAATTTCACACACATGCCAACTACAGCACATGTCAACTACCTATGCCTCATGGATATCTGAAACAGCATTCAGAGAGCCTGTCCACAAGATGAAACGGATGTCATCCCTTGTGTCTCTAAATACTTGTTGAACACCCACTATGTGCTGAAGATTTGGGTTTAGCAAAAGGAACTGTAAAGTAATCTGAGGTCCACATTCTCACTAATTTTCCCCCTGCATGCTTTTTCACTATTGTCTCTAGTCTCTACATCTGGTCTAGATTACTAGATCATGGTATCATGAATATTCAAACTGTAATTAAAAAATTGAAATAGTGTTTAACTATCACTAGCACTCATACAACTTTTACTTGGTTAAGCAAAAGTAACAGCTTAATATGGTCAGTTTGAAGAATAATTACTAATTATTGTCTAAAGAAACAAATTCCACTTTCAGGAATTTTGCTTCAAATATCCCACCTTAGACAGTGACTTCCAAATGGATGTTTATAAACCCAAACTCTTTGGGGTGCCTTGGGTGGCTCAGTTGGTTAAGCCTCCAAGTTCGGACAGGTCATGATCTCATGGTTCATGAGTTCTAGCCCCACATCGGGCTCTGTGCTAACAGCTGAGAGCCTGAAGCCTGCTTCAGATTCTGTGTGTGTGTGTCTCTCTCAGCCTCTCCCCCACTCATGTTCTGTCTCTCTGTCTCCCTCTCTCAAAAAATGAATAGACATTAATTTTTTAAATAAATAAATAAACCCAAACTCTTCGATTTCCACCTACTTCCTGCATAGTCCACCTTAATTTGCCATTTGAATCAACTTTGCCCCAAATACTTCTTTTACCAGTATATCTTTGCCCAAAATACTACTTTTTCGTTAAGCTGCTAAAATTCAAGTTGTCCCCAAATACAAATGCCTTAGCACAGTTTTGAAAGTCTTTACTATTGGACCATAATCTATTTTATTTACTAATGTAGTCAGTCTTTCAAGAACTAAGAATTTGGCACCCACTTTACAGCAGCCTCTGTGCTACCCTCTGGGGATAAAGTGAGGGAGGAGGTCTCACTGACTTTTACAAGTCTGCTAGGGATCCAGAAGTCTAACTGGATTGCCCTTCCAGTTCATGCCTCTCTAGCCTTAAACAGGTTTTCTCTGCAGCCAGCAGAATTCATTTTCTCTTGTCAGCCTGTGCAATCGTGCTGAGGCTTCAAGAATCAGCTCAGATATCCTTATCAAAGACCCATGAGAAAGAAATTAATTGGTGAGGACCTCGGGCCCAGAGGATTCCCAATAACAGAATTTACCCGAAGTTTCCTATAACAGGAAGGACAATTGCTTGAACTGTCATTTGGAAGGTATGAAAACAAATTACTAAAAACTATCATTTTACCTTTCAGCTTCTGAACTGTCCAGACATTTTGAGAGTCTAAGTGGCAGGAGGTCTGTGTTATGGGAGCCTCCCTTTTCACATTTCTTCCAGTGTCATCATGATCTATTTCAAAATATAAGCAGAAGTTGAAGATTTGGTGAAGGTATATAATCTTTATAAGATAAATATTTAGAGGCTTCTGAGCCCCCAGGAATTAGCAGGGGGCTTAGGTCAATAATATTAAATTTTTAAATTTACATTTTCTGAGGCTGTAATTATGCTTGGATTTTTATGTTGAAATAGCTTTTTAATAATAGTTTATTGTGAAATTGGTTTCCATATAACACCCAGTGCTTCTCCCCACAAGTGCCCCCCCTCCATCACCATCATCCCCTTCTGCCCTCCCCCTCCCCCTTCAGCCCTTGGTTCATTTTCAGTATTCAGTAGTCTCTCATGATTTGTGTCCCTCTCTCTCCCCAACTCTTTCTCCCCCTTCCCATCCCTATGGTCCTCTGTTAGGTTTCTCCTATTAGACCTATGAATGTAAAAGACTTGTATGCTGAAAACTATAGAAGGCTTATGAAGGAAATTGAAGAAGACACAAAGAAATGGAAAAGCATTCCATGCTTTCACAATAAACATTGTGAAAATGTCATTATTACCCAAAGCAATTTACACATTCAATGCAATCCCCATCAAAGTTGCACAGGCATTCTTCTCAAAGCCAGAACAAACTATTTTAAAATTCGTATGGAACCACAAAAAACCCTGAATAGCCAAAGTAATATTGAAGAAGAAAACCAAAACGGGAGGCATCACAATCCCAGACTTTAGCCTCTACTACAAGAATAGATAGAAAATCTGAACAGACCCATAACCAGTGAAGAAATCAAGAAGATGTGATATATATACATATACACACACACACAAAGGAGTATTATGTGGCAATGAGAAAGAATAAAATCTGGCCATTTGTGGCAAAGTGGATGGACCTCGAGGGTGTCATGCTAAGTGAAATAAGTCAGGCGGAGAAGGACAGATACCATATGTTTGCACTCATAGGTCTAACAGGAGAACAGGAGAAACCTAATGGAGAACCATGGAGAGAGGAAGAGGGAAAGAGAGTTGGGGAGAGAGAGGGATGCAAAACCTGAGAGACTATCGAATACTGAAACGAACTGAGGGTTGAAGAGGGAGGGGGGGAAAGAGGTGGTGGTGATGGAGGAGGGCACTTGTATGGAAACCAATTTGACAATAAACCATTAGAAAAAAAAGAATTGAATCAGTTATCAAAAGTCTCCCAATGAATAAAAGCCCAGGGCCTGATGGGTGCCCAGGGGAATTCTACCAGACATTTAAAGCAGAATTAACACCGATCCTTCTCAAGTTATTCCAAAAAATAGAAATGGAAGGAAGACCTCCGGACTCATTCTACAAAGCACATATCACTTTGATTCCTAAGCCAGACAGAGACCCAACAAAAAAAAAAGAGAGAACTATAGGCCAATATTCTTAATGAATACGGACGCAAAAATACTCAACAAGATACTAGCAAATCGAATTCAACAGCATATAAAAAGAATTATCCATTATGATCAAGTGGGATTCATTCCTGGGTTACAAGTTGGTTCAATATTTGCAATCCATCAATGTGATACATCACATTAACAAAAGAAAAGAAAAAAACCATATGATCCTGTTGATAGATGCAGAAAAAGCATTTGACAAAATACAACATCCCTTCTTAATAAAAACCCTCGAGAAAGTCGGGATAGAGGAACTTACTTAAACATCATAAAAGCCATTTATGAAAAGCCCACAGCTAATATCATCCTCAATGGGGAAAAACTGAGAGCTTTCCCCCTGAGATCAGAAACACGACAGGGGTGTCCACTCTCACCACTGTTGTTAAACATAGTGCTGGAAGTCCTAGCATCAGCAATCAGACAACAAAAGGAAATAAAAGGCATCAGAAATAGTTTTTAAAAGAGATTTAGTCAGCTGCCACCACTTACAGCAGATTGGGCATCTAAAGATAATAGTTTATATATTTCCTCAAGTAATAGTCATTTTATGGGTGGTCTTTAAAACATGGTAACCATTCTTTTGTGGATTCAAATGGAAATTTTTTAAACACTTGTTATAAATTAACTTGAATTAGACTTTCAAATCTACTTGTTGAACGGTAGAAGCTATTTGATTAGATTAGGAAAGAGAGGCATTTAAGAGCAGAGCACAATTTTTAATGATTAACTTTAAGAATCATCATTATATAACTAGGTGAAGTTGAAAAGCATGATGAAATGTATGAAGCTATTTACCAGCATATATCAATGTTTCAGAAAATATGCCTTTTTATAATATTACCTAAATATTCAAGTGCAGCCAGAATCACATTGTAATGTATATCCTAATGTTGGGCCCATTAATAGAAGAATTAAAAGTCCCCAAGTCCCTGTTTACTTAGTAATGACTCCTATTTAACAAAAAATGTTTTCAATTAAGTACAATTGCACTGGCATATCTATCCACCTGGCTGTCTGTCTGTCTATCTGTCTCTATATGTATAATATGCTAAATATCTTAGCAAAAAGTTAAATATTTTACAAAATTTTTGTGGTGATATATTTTGTTGAAGAGGGCAGTTTTATTTTGTTATTGAGTTCTTGACTGTGGATAAAATATTAAAACACTTGAAAAACATATGAGATGCTTTATAAGAAAAATAAGTAAGGTGGATATAGCAGAAATTGGGGATTTTAATACAAGAACGTAATATAGCTTGGACAGACTTGTCTTGATTGCAAAATCTCCAAATAATTTTGAGCCACTTTTACACAATGAATGTTTCCCAATGAAAGTGGCTTGAACCCAAGGAGTAAATGTTCTTTTTCTTTTTTACTAGTTTGTTAATCTAAATTTAACCTAGATTTTAAAAAAACAGCTGAAATACATAAAAAGTATATGGAATTCTTTTGTGAAGCATCTTCATCATCAGCTAAGTCTGGCAATAGAGATTTTCAAAGTGCTTGCCATAATACCAGTTTACAAATACATGACATATATGTAATACTTATATAAATACATGTATTTTTTATATTATATATATATACAATCTTCACCTAAGAATCATTTAGAGACATTTCCCTCACCCAATAGCAATGTCTGTAATTAGAACCCTATGATCTAATTAATGAAGTAAAAATCTACCCCCAGAAAAGCATTTTTAACCAGAAAACTATGTAAAGTGAATTGTTTCTTTTCTCAAACTTAAAAAACCAGAAGTAAGGATATCTAAAGTTATATTCAAGTATAGTTAGTTGAGCAAAAGAAATCCAAGAAGAAATGTATATAGTGTTATACAGTGAAATATATGTAGTTTATAGTGTTAGATCAGTTTTTGAAATAAACTCCATTTTATGCCTATAGCTTCCTATCAATTATATTTTCACAAATGTTTCATCTATCACAATTTCACATATTTAATATTTATTATGAAACTTTATGAAACATTTTTTACTTCTGAACTTGCCATGGCCAAAGGGTGAAGAGAAAAATCTTCTACTGTCTTGCCAGGAAAACCTGCCTATGAAACACTGGTTCTAAAGTGAGATCAGGAAATTGATAGTTTTTGTATATTTTTCAGTTTTAGTCAATGAAGCCATGAAGCAATGTCAGATTTAGTTATTGGATGCTAAATCAAAGGATAAATGAGTAAGTGATACCTAGAGGTAACAGAAATATCTAAATAATCTAAAATTGTAACCACAAATAATATGTGAAGTGTATTCATACATTTGGCAATTTTTTCCCCACTTCAACCATGTACCAAGTATGAAGTAGTAAATACCTAGGTCACAGTGGTGAATAAAACAGACATGACTTCTGCCCTTATAGATCACGTAGTGTAGTAAGAATATTTAATAAGAAAAGTAAATAAACATATAAATATATCACGTAAATTGTGAGAAGTGTTAAATAGGAGAATGACCAAAGTACTGTGTTAGAGGGGGAAAAAATGGTAGAAAGAGAAGGAACTTTCAGTGTTCTATAATGCGTTGTGGAAGGCCTCACTGACAAGATCACTTTAAGCTCACATATGAAGGATGAGCTGGAGTCAGCCTTGTGCACAGAGAGGCGAAATCCTCCCACTGAAGGAAACACCTGGCCAAAGGCCAGTAATTTGGAAAAGGTGACAATTTCCTACTGGGAATTATCAAAAGGACAGCACAGCTGGTATTTGCCTCAAAATGTTAATAATATTGTTTAGGTTCATAAAGTTGAAAAATGCTAATTCCTCAAAGATATTTTTATATATTTATTTATCTCAATAGTCAGTTTCCTTATCTACTTGTCCAGAAAAGAACATGCTTTAGTTTTACCAAGATTAATATGAAAATATTTTTACTTAGAGGAAGAAAAAGACTATATATAGCTTTCCCAAAAATACCCTTTCCCGCATGATCTCAACTCTACTCTGAAAAATTACTGCCACCTGCACTTAGCATTTTCTTTCTTGTTTCTCACTCCTCTTTACAACTACAATTTTGTATATTCCTTTATAATAATTAGCTAACTGAAGCCTCATAAACTAGTTTATAGTATATGCCTTCTTCATATATTTGTCCATCTTTCTGTTTTTCATTTCCTCACAGAGTTGAATCCCCTTCATGAAGGAAAGTAAAAATCCCCGTTACCCCAGGAAACCAGCCTTAGTAGTGGTTCTTTCCACTTCCTTGCTGACCTTGCCAGTTACCCCAAAGCTATAAAGAAATAGCTGATGCCTTTCCTGAGAGCTCAACCCATACATGTAGTTTCAGAAGACAAGGACTATGTTCCAAGTTCTTTCTTTAAACAGTACCTAACAGAATACCCTGTGCCCAATGGACATTGTATTCTTGAGTGATTCAACAACTGAATTGAGAGGATTATCTACTTCTGGCTCTACCAAGCATCCAACACACTAAATACATCTTCATGTTAGCCAAAGAGTTGAATGAAGTAGCAAAACATGTTCTTGGCCACTGCTCTTTCAGGCAAATATTTAATTTCAAGTTTAGATTTATTTTTCTCTACAGTGAATGAATAAGACTCACTTAAAAAACATTCTAATTAAGAAAAAAATTTACTTGAACTTGCAATTGTCCATGTGGGGAAAAAAATCCCACGATGTTCTAACTTCACTAGCAATTTATAAATTTCAATGAAAGTTTTGGCAAAGAACCATATACTTATATAACTATTTGGCATGTGTCAAATGTAGTACTATTCATTCAGCAAAGCTTTTTGTAAAACAAACTTGGATACAAAAAAATCATGAAGTACAGATATCATATTGTGATTGTAGACCGTAACTTTAGTCAAAAGCATGATGTGATCGCCTGATTCAGAGGCCTGGGTTCAAACTCTCATCTGAGGTGCCATTTGTTTTAACTTTCATAGGCTCTAACCAGAAAGAGGGCTTTTGGTTTCTTTGTACTTTGGAAAAGAATACTGAGAAGTGTCCTCCTAGGAATAAAAGCACTTCTACTTTATTTTTGCAAAATAAGGGACCCATGATTTAGTTCTGGTAAGAGAGAATCATAGAAATGGTCTCTTCCCAGGAAGCCATGAAGGTCTTGGAAAGCCCTTGGCTGATTTCTAAACAAGCTCTTGAGTTAGTCAGCTTGATCAAGGAGTAATGATTCAGAAAGAGAGAGGACTGGACTCCAGAACCTCAGCTCTAGCACTATTGGAGGCCCTATTTCATTGCTACCTGATTTTAGGAAGCTTGGTATGACAAATATAACCTAATTTGAACTGTTGTCACTTTGAAACTTAAATTATTATAACGTTGGTCATTTTTTAAAAGCCAGTTTCCTCATATCCTAAAGTTTCTCTTGTTTGAAGAATAGCTAAGTTTCATCCCTTTCCCAAGTTGCTTTATTAAGTGATTAACTCATGGAGAATATCTCATTATCTGAAGTCTTTCCTCTAGTTGTAGTAAGAGTAAGATCTATTTCAGAGCCTCAGTTAACCCCAGACTTTCAGAGGAGGTCGGCCATGTTCCTTTGGTGTTGGTGGGTTAGGCAATGTTTGTAGGAATAGTTAACAGTCCTTAAAATGAGAAATAATCATTCCCTGAAGTCTCCTCAACTCACTTAGGAGGCCTCTAAAATGAGGTCTCTCTATCTTTAACCGAAAATGTTCTTTTCTTTCTCAAAATTTACATACTGGAATTATACCTGACGATCCATGCCCAGGACCTTTTCCTAAGAATAGCTTGACATTTTGACCTTACTCATACAGATGAACTCTCCAACAACTATGGGGGAATAACCACCTGCATGTTCACATTCCATGAACTAATACGACCAAACTAAACCTTTTATTCCCCCTAAAGTTAACCTGCCCCTTGAGTTTTCCATTTTAGTTTGTGGTCCCACCATCCACTCAAACTGGAAAGCTGAGTATCATGCTGGATTTCTCCTCTGCACCAGTCTCCACATTAATTACTCATCAAGGCCTCTTGGTTTTACCTAAATATGAATCAGCCAATTTCCTTTCATTCCCTGCTAACATGTTTCCCAGCTTTGTTTCCTCATCTCTTGCCCAAATACCTGTAATAACCATCTAACACATGTCCCTGTCTGTTGCAAAATGGATTTGGATTAGCTCATCCAAGTCCTCCATGCCCACCCATGGCAGTACTCAAACTGAGTATTCTCTTTTCCTGTTATTTAAGATACAAACAGTCTTTCTGAGTGTAAAGGAAGAATGAGCACCAACCTCCTTGTACCTCATTCTCTCACGTCAAACCTTAGAACAGGATACCTCATGGTCCTGACATGGACAGAATGTGCTGAGTGGAGAAGGCATGCTCTGTTCACTGTGGACCAGCTCTGTGTGGGCTCCAATTGGGTCCTGTTAAGAGGTGGGAGACAGGACGAGGCCCCATCTGTAAAAGATAGATAGCCCACCAACCACAGGTGCAATCTATAGCTGGGGCTCAGACTGCATTGATGTTCTTTCCTCCTTTCCATCAGAGCAGGAACTCATTGTTCCTTTTCTCTTAGGAAGGAGCTTTATCTTTCACTAGTTATTTCCCGTGAAAAGCAATAGAGAATTCAGGGTCTAGATACAATGGACTTAACTGCTTTATCTTTCAATGGAGACACACTCAGTAAGACTTGGGAATCATGACATTCTTCTGATTAAATTTACTGAGTTTTTTAATTTAATTTTACTCAGTAATCACCAAAAACTTAGCCTCTATGACCTACTTCATTTTCCGTAATCTGGGGAAAATTGTCTATACTTAAGGAGAAATTTTGCTATCCTGCTATCTTCCTCTGAGGTAATTATAAGGAGACCTTTAGGAAATTCCATACACTCGTTCTTTTATTCCTCTTACACTTTTCCCCACAGTCCCCAGGTGACACATCTTAAAGGCAAATCTGATTATACAATTTCTTTACTTAAAAGCCCTTCAAAGGCTAGAATTTGCTTCTAGAACATGAGCATGAATCAAAGGCCCTGTGTAATGGGCCAGCTGACCTCCCCCCACCCTGGTACTATGCACCACGTGCAGGCAGTACTAAAATGCTTAAGTTTTTCCCTACACACACCATATTTGGGTTTCTTTTTCATCCTTGCACTCTCTTGCTATTCCTCCTCTTAGAATATTCTCCTATCCTGCTCCCTTGTCTTAGCAAATTCCTGCTCCTCCTTTAGGATTCAGTTTAGTCTTCACTCCTCCAGAATGTCTCCTCTGACCTCAGTGCCTCTCTGGTAGCTCATTAGCCTGGGTATGATTCTGTCACTGTGCACCATGTTATATTATAGTGTTCGGTTATGCGTTTGTTCCCTCATGAGTCTATCCATTGCTCTCCAGCAACAGAGAGGCTAACAAGAATAGATGCCCAATAGTGTTCCTTAATTAACAGATGCACAGATGAAAGGCTCTCCGTCCAGGGAGAACTGGTCTCATCTGCAGGTCTTAGAAAAGCGTTGAGGGTGGCAGTACCTACTGAGTACGTGTGAGTCCACTGTCAAGTTAGGAAGAGAGATAAGGTACAACTGCTCCTTTGTGTAAGTGCCACAGGATACTCTTCCAAGTGCCTTTTTTCTCTTTTCTAGTAGACTTGGGGATGGTTGAAGTCACAGCTGCAAATTTTGTACTTGATGGAGACACCAAGCTCTGAAATGTTGGACCAACTGTGCAATTTGCACAAAACACATCCTCCCACATATGTCCTGCACAATTTGCTTTACGAATAAGAGAAGATATACAGAAAATGGTCTATTAATCAGTATGTAAATCATATTTGAGCTTACAAATGATGTCATAGACTGAGGGATTGGGGACAGAGTGCTTATATTCCCATTATGACTCTAAGTCCTTCTTCTTGTACTGTATTTACATTTATTAGTTTTTAATCTTACTGAATTGATCCCATTTTCCCATTTTAAATTCATAATTCACTGGCTAATAGGTTATTATTAATTAATTAATAATATTAATTATTAATTAATTAATGTAGGTTAAAAGAATGGTTTAGTTCAGTGATCTCTAGGTGTTTTCTTTTATGGTTGCTGTAATTTTCATTTACATTCTTCTCTTTCTTCCTTCCATTGGTGAGTTCTCAATTAGTAAGACAGAATTTTCATCACAGTCTGTACTCATGCTGAATAGTCCCTGCTTATTGAATTGACTGGTGAAAAACTCAAGGGCAGGAGGTAAGTCAGTCAGGATCCTAGCAGGATATACAAAATCCAATTAGAGTTTCATTGAAGAAAGTTTAATAAAGTTTTTTTTTCCAATAATGCAGCCAGGAATACTCACTCCAACAAGGAGTGATAAAGTATCCAGAATCTCATTACAGTGGGAACTGTTATCACTTCTAGGCCTGAAGAGGAAGGACAAGGAAGAGTTATCAAAATCTAGCAAGAGCTGGAACCACAGACAGAGCAGTGGCCATAGCTAGAGGGAACAATCACTTCCAAACCAGGATGGGCAATGAGGAAGACAGGGAATAAACACCCAACCTCTGTTTCCTCCTGCCCTCTAATCTTGTGCTGGGAATTTCCTTGACTCAACACAGCCAGAATCTAGAGGCTACGGAGGCTAGTGTTCCAGCTGTAGGATCAGTCTCCTAGGGGCACAGAGCAAGGCAGAGAATGGATCTGAAGGCATGAGGAGAGCATCACAATCACAGGACATATGCCTCATTCCTGATTTCCCTCCACTACTTAGCACTGTACTTTTCATCTAGGTCCCAATAAGTAATGAGTAAATACATGACTCTCTTTAAGTATTTCGTAGTAAATTAGGCTAATTCAAAAGTGACCGAGAATTGCCAGTGAAATTATTCACCAAACAAAGACTGGTTGACCTGACCCTAGACCTCTCCTCTATCACTGGTGTTTCATTCATGATTCACCACCAATCCCCCTTTCATTATTATAATCCTCCCATAGACTTCAATAATCCAAGGGGATTACTATAACTCCCCCAAGGTTTTAAGACAAATTTGTCGATCAAATATAATTTGTAAGAAACAATTATTAACCAAAGCAACACATTGTCACCCAGCTTCTAATCAGCATAAAATATCTAAGGTTACCACACTGAGTTTATACAGCCCAACCAAAAGAAAAAAATTTGACATTTAGGCTCTGTATTCTTACCAAGAGAAAGACACATTCCTGTTAAATATCTGAACTCGCTCTTTACTCCTGTTACTTCCCTCTAGACCCTTTAAGATCCAGAAATTAAAATTTGACAAACTGGTGTTCTGTAGTAGAAGTAAAGCCAACATGAAATTTGCAATTGGCTTTGTGACCATCACCTTGCCATTTATATGAATGCATTGTGTATTTATATATGAAAATATTTATTTTTTCAGAGGTATGGAATAATTCACTGCTTAAAGGATAAGATTTGTGTCATTAAGAAACAAAGTACTGAAGCTAAATGACCCATTTTTCCTACCATGATAACCCACCAATCTATGAAACATGTGAGTGTCTACCAGGGCATCTGGCTCCACAGATTCTCAAATCACCCCATCACTATCACTTGGCTGGATCTACCTCTGAAAGACGGGAACCAAAAAAAAAAACAAACAAAAAAAAAAACCGAACTTACTTTTTGAGAATCAAGGTTGAAATTTTATGTATTTTTTATGGCACTGCTTTGAGTTCGAGTTTCAAGATAACTATTTTATATAAGACGCTTTTCAGATTCTGGGAAGAAATAAAACCACCTTCAGATTTCAGTTTTGTAGATATAAGAGCCTCAATGTTAGGTAACATATTAACTTTGCACTGTGTTTCAGATCTAGTCTTGGCAGTCTTCTCTCTTGAACTCTGTAACTGCAATCCCCTTTAGGGAGCATCAAGAACATAAGTATTTTCATGATTAACCATTAACTTTAATGGTTAATCCTATGTATAATTAGATCAGCTTTTATCTATCTAGCATCAAGAACATAAGTATTTTCATGATTAACCATTAACTTTAATGGTTAATCCTATGTATAATTAGATCAGCTTTTATCTATCTATCTAGAGTTCAGAAATATGGTAGATATCACCAGAACAAACTTTGCTTAGTTTTAACAAGTATTCTCAAATGGGCAGCCTCACCTCAGCAAACTCTAAAGCCTTGGGTGGGTGATGGTCAAAGAAAAGGTAAGGCTAAAGACAAAACCCAGATAGAGAGATCAAGACATAGATTTGCTAAGACTAAGATTATGCAAAAGAATGACTTTCTGATATAAATACCATAAAATTAACATCTAGCTACAGAAAGAAACATGATGAAACCATGAAAAATCCCACCCAGTAGGAGTTAATTTTGTTACATGCTGAAACCATAAACCTTCCTTACTCAACTACTTCATAAACCAGTCATTTGTGAAGGATTACTTTAAACCATCATGCCATTCAGAATTCTGAAAAATAGGATAATGGAATGCTATATCTCCCCAAGGACCCCCAGAGTCCTTGACCCTGAACACTAAATAGCATGTTCTGCTGCACATTCTGCTTCATGGGAATATAAAAAGAGGACAGGATCTCTATGTTTTCAAGATCATGATTAACAGGGGCATTGAGGGTATGCTTCCACAAACTAGCTATCCAGCAAGTATCATACACCGAAGCAAGGATCAGAGTCTACAAACAGAGATCCAGGGGAAGAAGGGCCTTCCTTGTAGAAAGAGTAATTCCTAGGGGATATGTGGGATTGAAGAAAACTTTGTGGTCAGTTTTCTTATAGCTGTATGAAATAGAAAAGTTCAGGACTAATGATGTGAGTGTTTGAGAAATGGCTGCCATGGTCTCAATGTGGCCCTGGTCTCCAGAGACCCAAATACCCAAATGAGTCCCTCTGATTTGGTCACAGAGGAAAAGTGACACATGTTCCTTGTATGTGGATGTGGTGCCTCAGGTCCTTTTACATTTCAGTTGCTTACCACGTGGCAGAAGGGGGCTGTGACAGAAACCTAAATTGGACTTCTGTGTGTGTGTGTGTGTGTGTGTGTGTGTGTGTGTGTGTGATGACTACTTACAGCAAAAGAGCTGTCCTCTTTCTCCTGGCTGGGAACATGGGTTTGTAAGTAAAGAGGAGTTTATAACTTGAGCTTAAAAATACATTTTTGAAAATAACTAAATCAATAAAAAGGAGTTTCTTAGGGTTGGGAAGGCTGGGAGTTGGGATGGCAATGCCCTTCCAAGAAAACAGGGATGGGAGAGGGGCAAGATGGCGGAGCAGTAGGGAGCTCTGTAATTTTCACCTGCCCACATCTATCAAACTAAGAAGGACAGAAGCCACAGTGCTCTGATCTGTAAGAGTGGGAGGAAAAGACACAGAGTCTACAGAGAAAACAGCCTCATGCATGAGTGAGTATGAACTGGGAGCAATAAAAATAGGCCAGGATCCTGAGGATTGGAGGGGAGGGAGCCCCACTACGCACAGAGCATTGGGGAGTGTGCAGAGCCATGAAGAGAAAAGGGGAAGAGAAAGAGAGCCTGAAAACGTTCATAGAGCTGTCTCTGGAGAAGAAAAAAACCTTGGCTGGGATGGAGAGGGATCCTATTATCCCACCTATAACCACAGGGTGCAGGGAGAGAGATCTGTCCCCTTTAGCTGGTGCATTTTTCTTAGGCTCATTGCCCTGATCCCTGGTGGCGCCAGGAGAAACTGCTGCCCCCCCCCCACCCCCGTGATCACCAACTAGGAAGCCTGCAGGAGTATATCTCATCTCCAGTAGTATCATTAAAATGCCTGGACTAGGATTTGGAAATGAGGCAGGGCTTTGAAAATACAACTTGGCCCGCCTGTGGCACAGGGAGATGGAACCCAAAAGAGTGGGTTGCAATGCTTGGTTCAAGAAATGATTTGGGCGCCACCATTCTTCTCCACACAACCACCAAGGCAGGGCCTCGGAGAGCAGCCCAAGAGACCTACCTACACCAAACCAAGCCCATTTGCACTAGAGAGCCACCCCTGTTTTTTTCCCTTTATCTTCCTCATCACCACACCCCCAAAGCCCAGGAAAGACCAACATTGATGCATTGCCATGATTAGATCAATTCTTGCCATTCAGATATATTTTCCCTTATCTCATTCTTATCTCTCCCCTCCACTGGTTTTATGCTTTTATACTGTCCTTTGCCTTTTGTTGATTTTGTCCCCCCCCTTTTATTTCTTTTTATTTCTTTTCTTTCTTTTTTTTTCTCTTTCCCCTTTTGGTTTCCTTGTTTGTTTGATTTGTCTGAGCATTTGTGTGCTTTTGATCCCTATGTGTTACTCTGTCTGTTTTCCTTTTCATGGCTATCTCAAGAAACAAGCCAAAGTACACATCGTGGAGAGTCCAAAATATCACTGAGTAGGGAAATAAAATAACCAAAGGCACAACAAGAGAAACTGAGAGACACCATTAAAAGAACACTTCCTGAATAGATAGGCCTTGGACAGTGAATGAGCCTCCTTAACTATAGCAACATTAACAGGTGCAGAGTGCATAATGAGCTTTTAAAACTGAAAAGAGACTTTTTAACAATGTTTATTCTTCCAATCTATGAATATAGAATGTTTTTCCATTTCTTTGGGTCTTTAATAATAATAAGAAGAAGAGCAAGAATAGGCTTGCATTATAAAGATCAGGGAATGGTATGTGTCCACCAACAGCCAAAGGATTCTAACTTCTACTTTGGAAGAACTTTATAGTTGTGTACTGGGACCATCCCCTCCCATCTGGTGTTTAACTTCTTCCCATTGTGGTCTGTCAAATGGTTGTATAATCTCCTAGGACATCTCCAAGCCTTCCCCTAAGTGATTTACTGCTCGACAGCCAGCCGAGGGAAGTTGTTCATTATATCTGGGTGATCTGCCTCTAACCCCAAGCCTTAGCCTGGCCCTGCTTCCTAGGCCTGAGAAAACAGGTCTAATCTAATTTCCACATGCTTGCTCTTCTCCAGATGGTTGAAGATGGCTGTCAGCTGGCTTCCCCACCTTCGTCCCAAGCCTTTTCCTCTACAGCGTCAGTGTCGCAGTTCTGTCAGTGACTGCTTGACTGAGATGATGCTGAGCAGGGTGTAAAGATGACAAAACCTCCCAGACAAGACTATTTCCTGTGAGCCCACCTGCTGCCTCAAATGAGAAAATACATTAGGAAATAAGCAGAATATTAAGCAATTTGAATTTATGGATTCATTATAGTCTTAATAATTTCACTATCAAGCATTATAATGATTTTCTGCCTGTAAAGAAAATGGAAATATCCTTATGTTCTCTTTCTTTCTTTTTTTATAACTGTTTACCCTTACTAAGTCTGAATCCCCTCATTTATAAAATGGTGGTAATAACTTTGCTATCTCTGCAAAAGTGCTGAGCAGAGTGCCAGTCACTGAGTGGACAATCCATGTAGGTAGAGGTGACCGCAACCTGTCAACATATCCCTTGTGCCCCCTTCTCCTCTCCTGGCTCCTCACACATTCTCCCTGTGCTTTTTGCAGGGTCAGAGTCCACTGTTTCCTCAACAGCCCCTCCAGTCTTCCCTCAGAGGATTCCAGTAACATTTGTCTCTCCTTCCTCCGAGTTTCCGTCACAAAACTGACATCGGAGTTGCCAGTCTGCAACGCCCCCGTATGTTTTAGTTTCCCATCTCAGCTCTCGAAGCGCGCTTGTGTGCTCTGCTTCCTGCCCCACTCTACTTCCAAACAAATACACAATCTGTTCTCAAAAGAAGACAGAAGGATCCTGTTAAAATAGCTGCCAGATCAAGGAATGCCTCTGTTTAAAACCTTCTACGGCTTTCTATTTCAATTGGAATAAAACCCAAAATCCCCTCGAGATGATCTCAACACTCATATGACTTTGCTCCGGAATTCCCCATGTTGCCTCTCCGACCTCGCACTTTCACTCGTAGTTGTGTTCACTGTTCTCGGTCCCCCAGCTCCCTCACTAATCCTCAAGCATTCCAGGGGGGCTCCCACGTCTACTGCACTCTTTGCATGAAATGATCTTCCTTCTGTTTCCCTCAATTTTGTCAAGTCTATGCCAAAATGGAATATTCTAAAGGAGGTCTTCCCTAGCCACTCTTTTTGAAACTGTACTCAGATCCTCTCTCAGCCACTGAGAGGTATTTTATATTAAATAAATGTATTTCTCTCAGGAAATTCTTGGTCATTTCCCAACTTTTTTTGCTTCTCAGCATGTATCACTACCATACTATGTAACTGACTTATTTGATTCTTCTCTGTAAACCCTCACAAGAATATTAATCATAAGGAGAGAGAGATTTCTCTTAGAACAGTGTCCAGTATGCATTTATGTTGTATTTGTTCACCTAGAATGACTTGTGGGGAGCTAGGTGATCTGATGGGACAACTGTGGGTTTTAGAGTTCACATTCCCTTTCTGTCACTGACTGTTTGACCTTAAACTCTCTTAGCCTCAGTTACCTCATGTGAACCCTTCTGTTCCTGTATCTGGGACCCAGGAACAGAACTTGATCTTAGTGCAGACTTCACCGATATCATTTTATCTGCTCCTTTATATGAGTTAATTTCTTTTTCCTTCACTGAAGTCTAGTTTTTTCCAAACATAGTGAGGGTACCGTTCTCACCACGGATTCACACCCTCTCAATAGAGGGTTGATACAGGAACAGAAGATTTAGGCAATTCTGAGAAGCAGAAGACTTTGGTATGAGTGTTCCCCATGTGCTCCTGCCTCTTTTCTCCTTCTCCTGTATCTTATTCAGCCTTGGTAGGTGTCCACATAATTTGTTTGTTCTCCAAACCAGTATAATTTTAAGACTGAATGGCAGCTTTACTAATAATCATGCTGAGACAAATGGCAAAACCAACAGTATCCCAGAAAAACTAAGATATAGTTTACACTTTCATTCTCCACGTCCCTTAAAACCTGTTCAAAGAAAGGTTTTATGTTAGTTATTTATGTCTCTGCATGAATCAAAATGCTTTCTCTCCTGGGGAAATTATAAACATTAATTTACATCAAAAAATAATTTTATTTCCTTTGTAAAGGGAATTGAGGAGACTTCCTTTTTTTAAAAGTAGTTTATTGTCAAATTGGTTTCCATACAACACCCAGTGCTCTTCCCCACAGGTGCCCTCCTCCATCACCACCACCTCTTTTCCCCCCTCCCCCTTCCCCTTCAACCCTCAGTTCATTTTCATTATTCAATAGAGGAGACTTCCTTTTTAATGTTTAATTTCATAGTGTTTTTAAAAAATGACTCTATGATTCCATGCTTTTAATCAAAGACATTCCTGCTACCAGCTAAAGGTTCGTATGTGTGTGTGTGTGTTTGTTTTGTTGTTTTGTTTTGGGTTTTTTTCCATTATGGGATCCTGATCACAACTGAATACAGGAAGATAAAGCCAGATCAATAACTGTTAGAAGAGTAATAAAGATTTCCTTGATCAAACTCAAAACATGTATGTAGGCTTTTTAAAAAGTTGTTTTTGAAGTATAATTGACATATAATTAACTGCACAGATGTAAAATGTATAACTTGATAAGTTTTTATGAATATTCACAAAGATGATAAACATATCCGTAACTCCTCTAGGACCCTTGTGCCCCTTGATAATTCCCTAGTCCCACCCCTCCCTGTCCTCACCCATCCAATGCAACCAGTAATCTTGCTTGTATCACTAGAGATTTTCTTTCTGCTTAAAGTACTTAATACTTTTTTATACTGCAGGTCTGATGGTGAATTCTTTCAGCCTTTATGTGTTAGAAATCATCTTTACTCCACCTTCAACTTAGAAATATTTTCAATGGGTATAGAATCCTAGATTGAACGATTATTTTTTCATTCAGGGCTTTAAAGACATTGTTCCACCATCTTCTTTCTTATGTTGTTTCCAACAAGAAATCTGCTGTCTTCCTTGTCTTTGTTTTTCTGAACATGACCAATCTTTATTCTCTAGCTGTTTGTAAGATTTTCTCTTGGTGTGCTTGGGTAGTTCAGTTGGTTAAGTGTCCAAATTTGGCTTAGGTCACGATTTCATGGCTTGTGTGTTCAAACACTGCCTTGGGCTCTGTATTGACAGCTCAGAGCCTGGAGTCAGCTTCAGATTCTGTCTCCCTTTCTCCACCACTCCTCTGCTCACATTCTTTCTATCTCTCTAAAAAATAAACATTAAAAAATTTTAATTAAAAAGAAAAAGATTTTCTCTGTATTACTGGGGCACCTGGGTGGCTCAGTCAGTTGAACATCAGTCTTGATTTTAGGTCGGTCATGATCTCACAGTTCATGTGTTCAAGTGACAGTATGGAGCCCGCTTGGGATTTTTTCTCTTCCTCTCTGTCCCTTTCCCACTTGCATGGGCACATGCAGGCATGGCCTCTCTCTCTCTCTCTCAAAATAAATAAATACACATTTAATTAACAAATTTTCTCTCTGGAGCACCTGGGTGCCTCTGTTGGTTAAGTATCTGACTTTAGCCCAGGTCATGATCTCACAGCTTGTGGGTTGGAACCCCACTTGGGCTCTGTGCTGACAGCTCAGAGCCTGGAGCCTATTTCAGATTCTGTGTGTGTGTGTGTGTGTGTGTGTGTGTGTGTGTGTGTGTGTGTGTGTGTCTCACTCTCTGCCCCTCCCCCACTCATATTCTGTCTCCTCAAAAATAAATAAAATAATAAAATAAAAAATTTTCTGTTTATCACTGTTTTTGAGCAATATGACTATGATTTTCGTTGACATAATTTTCCAATGTTTATTGTGCTTGGTACTTATTGACCTTTTTGGATCTGTGAGTTTATAGCTTTCATCAAATACAAAGAATTGTCAGCCATTACATCTTCAAATATGATAATCCCCCCCCCACTCTTTTTATTCCCTAGGACTACAAGTTACACATCCATTAGGCCTCTTGAAGTTATCTCACTTCTCACTGATATTTTATTCACTTTTCTCCTCTGTATTTAATTCTGGATAATCTCTCTCTCTCTCTCTCTCTCTCTCTCTCTCTCTCTCTCTCTCTCTCTCTTTCGCTCTCTCTCCAAATTGATTAATTTTTTTCTTTTGCAACATCTAATCTGCTGTTAGTACCACTGAATATGTTTTTCCATGCTGGACATCTCAAAGTTTAATTTGTGTCTTTTTTTTTAATGGTACAAAACGCAAAAAATTTACCATCTCAATTATTTTTAAATGTACAATTCAGTAGTGTTAAGTATATTTATACTGTTGTAAAACAGATCTCCCGAACTTTTTCATCTTGCAAATCTAAAACTCTATACCCATTAAACAACAACTCCTTTTGTCCCCATGGTAACCACCACTCTACTTTTCTATTTCAATAAACCTGACTATTTTAGAAACCTCACACAAGTGAAATCACACAGTATTTGTCTTTTTGTGAGTGGCTTATTTCACTTAGGGAATATCCTCAAGGTTCATCCATGGTGTAGTATGTGATAGAATTTCCTTCCTTTTTTAAGGCTTCATATATTCTACTGTGTGGATGTACATTTTGTTTAGCCTTTCATGTGTCAGTGGAAACTTGGGTTGCTTCCACCTCTTGGCTATTGTGAATAGTGCTGCCATGAACATGGGTGTCCAAATGTCTGAGACCCTGCGTTTAATTCTTTGGGGGTATATGTGAAGTGAAGTTGCTGGATCATATGGTAGTTCTATTTTTAAGATTTTTAGGAATTACCAGTTTTTCATAACACTTGTGCCATTTTACAATCCCACTAACAGTGCACAAGGTTCCCAACTTCTCCACATCACTGCCAACACTTGCTATTTTGTTTGTATTAATAATACCCATCCTAATGGATATGGAGTGTTATCATTTTGTGGTTTTGATTTTTATTTTCCTGATGATTAATCATGTCTCCTCCAAAGAATAGAAAGAGGGAATATTTTTTAACTAATGTTATAAAGCCAGCATAACTATAGTAATACCAAATTCTATAAGAACATCACAGAAGAAAAGAAAATTACAGATGAATTGTACAAAAAGTAAATGGAAATATGCTAAACAAAATAAGTTCAGCATAATATAAAGAAAGTAATGTGTTATGACTAGGTAGATTGATTCAGGAATGTAAAATTGGTTTAGCATTAGAAAATCAATGTATTTCAGCACATAAACAAAAGAAGAGAAAGTTACATAATGGTCTTGACAGATACAGAAAAGGATATGATAAACTCAAATTCCAATGATAAAAACTTTTAGCCCAAAATATGAGTTAAAGAGAACTTTCTTATTCTGATAAAGCATATCTACATGTCAACCTACAGCAAATATCATACTTAATATGTGAGGCAAGAATACTCATATAAATACAACTTTTCTCAACTTTTACTGAAAGCCCTACATAGTGCAAGGATGCAAAAAAGAAGAAATAAAATGTTTAAGAATCAGAAAGGGAGATGAAGCACCTGGGTGGCTCAGTCAGCTAAGCATCTGACTCTTGATACTGGCTCAGGTCATGAGCTCATGATTTGTGAGTTCAAGCCCCCATGTAGGCCTCTGCGCTGGCAGTGTAGAGCCTGCTTAGGATGCTGTCTCTCCCTCTCTCCGCCCCTCCTCATCTCGTGCTTACTTGCTCTCTTTCTCTCAAAATAAAGAAGTAAATAAGCTTAAAAAAAAAGAATCAGAAAGGAAGAAATAAAGCTTTCATTATTCCCAGAAACCATATGTGTAGAAAATCTAATAGAATCTTTTAATTATTAAAATTAGGGAATTTAGAAAGATCACTAATGCCAGGTCAGTATATTTCTGCATACCAGTAACAAATAGAAAATGAAATTAAAAATAAAACATGTTTCACAGTTATGGAAAGACGATCCAGTGGACCTAATTGAGGAAATCCATAAATAGACCTTAAAATGCATAACAATTTAATATATAATAAAGTTGAAATTTTAACAAATGCTAACAGGATAGGTAATTCAATAATTAATTTGTCCAGGACACCTGACTGGTTCAATTGGTAGACAATGCGACTCTTGATCTCAGGGTTGTGAGTTTGAGCCCCATATTGGGTGTAGAGATTATTTAAAAATAAAATCCTTAAGATAAAAGAAAAAGGAAAATACTTTCACAACTATTGCAACGTGAATTTAAACAGTCCCGAAGAGTGTAAGTCATATAAAATATAAACTATGTGTACAAAAATTTCCAGAAGCAAATAGACCCAGATGTTAGTCATGGTTTTTGCTGGATAGTTGGACTTTACTCTTTTTATTATTAGCATTTTATGACATTTTTATAATTCATATGTATTGCTTCTCAATAAATGTAATGCCATTGATAAGGAAGACTTTATGTTGTGTTTATCATTTCTATTAAGGATAATCATTTCTGAGAAAATTATCTGCTGTGAATATTACCCTTATCCACAATAGTTCATTAATAAAGAACATTATCACTGACACTGGTTTCTTTGGAAATCATGTGTAGTGTACACGTTCACTTTGGATTTTTAATTTCATTAGCACTTTTTGTAATAAGGCAACTCTTACAAACAAATAATAATACTGGTTTCCTTAGATGTAGTTTCTTTTAAGCTATGGCTGTTTTGTTTTGCCAAATAATAATAGGTAAATAGTTTTTTGAATTTTGTTGTAGGTACACCCCCACTTACATGTTGAATCCCTAAGCTCCAATGTGACTATATTTGGAATAAGGAAATATGAGAAAAAGGTCCTGATTCATAGGATTAGTATTCATATAGGAGAAGACACAGAGAATTCTCTCTCCAACAGGTGAGGACACAGGAAGAAAGTAGCCATCTACAAGCCAGGAAAAGGGCTCTCACAAGGAACCTAATCAGTAAGCACCTTGATCTTGGACTTCCCAGCCTCCGAACTGTGAGAAATAAAGGTCTGTTGTTTAAAGCACCCTATCTGCAGTATTTTGTTATGGCAGCTCAAGCTAAGATAGGTGGTCAAGTATTTGCTTAGATAAGTGTTTGGCTGGTTCGACACCTCTTTCACAAGAAATGGCATATTTCAATAGTCTGTTTAATGAATACTGCCTGTGGTGAGAAAACAAGCACTGTATGTGATTACTGAGGAGGAAATTAGCATTGCCTAGAAACTAACATCCACGGGAAACTACTTACTGTAAACCTAGAATTAATTATACTTGCATCTCTGTGTTCCTTTGGCCGTCTCCTAGAACTGCTGCTCAAAAGCAAAACCTCTCTTTTGAAGAGAACTTCATTATGGATAGCATTATAGCAATAACTGTTCAGTCATACCGACTTAGGTTTGACTCTCAGCTTTGCTTCTCTTCCAGCTATGTGACCTTGGGAGTTATTTAACCCATCTAAACCCCGGTTTATCTGTAGAATGGAGAAAAAGCATAACTACTTAAAGTGATGTTGAGAGGGGCACCTGGGTGGCTCAGTCGGTCAAGCGTTCGGCTTTGGCTCAGGTCATGATCTAACGGTTCGTGTGTTTGAGCCCCGCAGTGGGCTCTGTGCTGACAGCTCAAAGCCCGGAGCCTGCTTCAGATTGTGTGTCTCCCTCTCTCTCTGACCTTCCCTTGCTCGTGCTGTCTCTGTCTCTCAAAAAACAAATAAATAAAAAACATAAAAAATTTAAAGTGATGTTGAGAGCGCTGAGGGACCTGGTATTCGTTAATGTGACTGGTGCAGGTCTAGTTCCCTTTCATGACCACCTGTTCTTTTCACCTAGCCAGAAAATAAAAAAGTGCTGCCAACTGTACCTCAATATTAAAATGCATTGATGAAAATTAGGGGGTTGAGCATGGTCTCTTCTTTCCCATTTTGGTTCTGCTGCTCTAATTTTGAATATTTGTATCTTCTTACATAAAGTAATATTTCTACTGGAAGAACTGCTACTCTCCCCACACATACCTCACAGTATTCTTGTATGAGGCTAAAGGGTTTTGTTTTTGTTTTTATGTTTATTTATTATTGAGAGACAGAGAGACAGAGCAGAGAGAGAGGGAGACATAGAATCTGAAGCAGGCTCCAGGCTCTGAGCTGTCAGCACAGAGCAAACGTTGGGCCAGAACCCACAAACCACGAGATCATGACCTGAGCCAAAGTCAGTGGCTCAACCGACTGAGCCACCCAGGTGCCCGGCTAGAGGATCTTTGTATAACACAACTTTGATACTTTCACTTTATTTTTTTTTGAAATTTTATTTTATTTTATTTTTTACTTTATAAAGTTTCATATTTTTT
>NC_043700.1:115514092-115562816 GCF_006229205.1 Suricata suricatta
TCACCACACAAACAAAAATGATGATCATTCTCAGATGCCAAATGATTATGAGTCCCTCTCCCCCATTTAAAAATACCCAGTTTCTCAATCTCTCTTATGGACAAAGTCCTAAGTCCTTGTTCTCAGAATTGCTTAGGAAAATCCTCTAAATGGGGCCCAAGACTTCCTGGCACAACTACATAGTAAGTGCTTTTGTTGTTGTTGTTGTTGTTGTTGTTGATTTATGGGGACAGATGTGATTAACAGCCTTTATTTTCTATTGTTCTTAAGCAAAATATGACAAGGGCTGGACTCTATTCTGACATATACTGAATATCTGCAGTAAAAGCAGCACACATATGTGCAGATACCACTTCAAAATTCTTTGTTTAGATAAAAATTAGCAAGAAGCTTGTCCTTTGTATCTTAACTCAGAGCAGAAAGATGCTGTGATTCAATGCGACTAAGAACCCATATTACTTGCCCTAATAAATAATGAAAGAAAAAAGAACACTCTTCTCCTGTATCCTTCCTGGGAAGGTGATCAGGTTGTCCCAACAGGGGCTCAGCTCTAAGCTGCAAGTAAAATTCTTCTGTGACCCTATAGTTAATGAGCGAGCTATTCTAGCTCTGGGTCTGATTTTCAGGCAATTAAAAATTTCCATTTTCAAGGACAGGGCTGAGCATAGCACAGCACTGTCCAGGTGATGAGTGGCTTCCATGTTAGTGTAAAGAACAATGACAAAGCTATTAAGCTATTGGGGAGTCAGCAGTTATATTCAGTCTCCAGCTTCAATAATAAATATAAATAGCTATTAAGCTATTATAATCTGTATAAGAAAAAAATCAACTAAATCAGTTTTTTCACAAGACATATGTGTCTTGGCCTTCCACAAAGCTGTTATAGTTTCTCTACTTCCATAATTTAAATATCTAGATTATAACTTTTCTTATTAAATAATTAAAGCTTTTGCCTATGAGTACAGTTGAGAGCATCTTACGAATTTTGGTGTATAGTTTTCTAAAATGTCCATAATTTTATTTTTAATATCTTCTTTGAAACAACAGCTAATAATTTTTGTTTATTTATTGGTTTGTTGATTTTTGCTCAAATCTGCACCATTAGATTTTAATGTAATTTGTAGATTGACGTGCACAACTTCTACTCTTCAGAATTAATAGTTTTGTCTATAGCTGAGTGATGCAGTTCTTAAGTCTTCCATAAATGTTCAAAAAAAGAGGATAGTCCATGTGTAGAGCATATAGCATATATAAATTTACCTTTTTATTACCAAAATGCTTATATATGAAGTATATATGTATGTGCATGAATGAGTAATGTGTATTTGAATCATCTGGACATTTTGTTAGAATGTAGATTTGGATTTGGTAGGTGTAGGGTGAGCCTGAGATTCTGCAGCTCTAGAAAGCTCCAGGCGAATCCCAATCTGTGGGTCTGTGGACCTCACTTCAAGCAGTAAAGGCATAAGCCATGGTTCATTAAGATTTTATGACTAGGTGTCGAGGCATCCTCATGGATTGCATTCCTCTCCCTTAGATTAGATCAGTACTTCCAAGTTTCTATTAAGTGTGTCTCTCATTTTCTCTACAGTTGTAACTTGTAAAATATCACATTATTTAATGCTAGGATATTTCTTGACAATTCAACCTTCCTTTTATCAATACAAAATGACCCTCTTTGTCAGGTCTGGTGCTTTTTTGTATGCATGCTACTCTATATGATGTTTATGAAAACATCTTGATTTCTTTTTCATTTGAATTTGCCCAATGTATGCCTAAAATGTAATAGATGCTCAGTAAAAATTAAATAGTTATTGTCATCTATTCTTTTATTTTTAACTTTATCACATTAAGAAGTGTTTTTGGAGGGGTACCTGGGTGGCTCAGTCGGTTAAGTGACTGGCTTTGGCTCAGGTCATGATCTCGTAGTCCATTAGTTCAAGCCCCGCGTCAGGCTCTGTGCTGACAGCTCAGAGTCTGGAGCCTGCTTCAGATTCTGTATCTCCCTCTCTCTCTGCCCCTCCACTATTCACATTCTTTCTCTCTCTCTAAAATTAAATAAACATTAAAAAAAATTTTAAGTGTTTTTTTTTTAATTTTAAGTTATTTATTCCCCAACTTTTCAAAAGATAGGGAACTTAGAATTTACAATGGTCTTTTTGGAATATCATGTAATGTTAACATTAAATTCAGAGTAACTAATTATGCAATTCTAGATAATAGGATAAATATGTGAAAGCAGGTGTCAAAAGTTTAAGTTTATGGTAGAAAGAGAAAGCATTATATTCTTTTGCCTAATTCTACTTCCTCACATTATTTTCATGCTCTATACAATAAACTTACACACCTACTCTTTTCAATTATCTATTGTTTTCAGAAGAGTTTTACAAACAAGATTAACTTTTACTGAACTTCTGTTTTTCAGACTCCTGAGGCTATTATTTTATAGGAGGTCACAAAATAAACCCTGATTTTAAACTTTGTTAACTAATTATTCCAATTATGTGATAACATAAGTATGAAAAAACCAGCTAGCTTAGACTCCGGGGCTCCTGCACTTCGGTGAAAGATGGACTGCTCCGACTCCTCTTTCCGGTCACTGTGGTATTCCAGAGTCTAATCCTATGAGAACAAGATTAAACACTCTTTCTTCCTTTCTTTCTTCTTTTCAGGGGAGAGGCTTTGAAACCAAGTTGAAATGTGTAGCGTCATTCTACCTGGAACATGGCCACAGGGAACAAGATACATTGTCTTCTTTTATTTGGTCAGTATTGCAAACTGGTTGAACACACAAACGGAAGTTAGAAATGGCTTTTATTTGCATACCTGAATGTTTGGGAGGGCTTATCTCTTAAGGACCAAGAGATTTTCATTTAATTTTCATGTGGGAATCCTAAAGTTATTGCAAAGCATTGCAAATCACTGTGAAGCACTGCAAAGGATTCAGAGAGGACACAATAAAGGTCAGATAGCAGCAGGTCGCCTTCCAAAGGGGAAAGAAAATATCTTCCTAACATAAAGGTAAATAGATGTTTCTACTCAACAATCATGCTTTGCAGCTTTGGCCAGAAAAAGGGAAATTGGAAAAATACTGGAATTTTCCACCGAGTTCAACGCTGGCTTTCTGCATTAGAACTGTTTATTCTCTACGGCACCATCTCCTTCTGAGAGCTCCTTCTCAGCTGACCAGAAATATTCACTTGACTAGTGACTAAAGAAATATAAATAAGGATGGTTGCTATTCAATTCCCGTCATTTAAATAGGACTTTAAATGAAGGCAATAAACTTAAAAGCCAAGCTTTGTAGGGAACAGAATTTTCTAAATTCCTTCCTTTCATTCCTTTTTAACCTGGAAAGGACTCTGATTTCTCACACAATGCTAACACCTATATCCCTTCTGCCCCTGACAGCCAGCCCCTGTTGCACGGTGGTAGGAGGAGGATGTGAAGCAGAAGGAAGCAAAGTCAGTCCCTAGTGAAGAGGGTTGCAGGAAGGAAAAGGGAAAGAGAGAAGGAGATGTGGAAAACAGTCAGATCTGAATGTCCAAACTTTTCTCCGGGCTTCTGCCAGGACTCGGAAGAAAAGAGAGGACTGCCATGGGGAAAAGGAAGCTGTTGGGTTGTTTGAGTCTCTACAAAAAACCCAAACCACAGGTTGCCCTGACCAAGCTGGGGCAAAATGAGATCAGAGTTTAATTTGGCAACAAAGAGTGCTTAGACAGAGATTAGCCTTCAAATTTCCTTTTTGCAAATTTGCCTTGCAGTAACAAAATGTTCTTTTATTCTTTGTGTACAGTAGAACAAGGCTGGGAGGAAGGATTGAGCCATCAGGTAACTTGAGAAGCAGGTGACAGATGGCCCTTTAGGGCCTGGATTGGTGAGACGGAAAGGGATCCCTGGCTTAGGGTTGGGATAGACCATCACAGCAGGAGGCCACAGGGAGGACAAAGCGTTTGTTGTGCCAGTGTAACCTCAGATGAGCAGAGAAACTGACCAAACAAGACTATTCCACAAGGTAAAGACCTCAGCTACAAATGCAGAGCAGGCAGGCAGCAACCAAGCAAACAGGACATCCTCATGAAGATTGGAGGAATGGAACAAAAAGCATACAAGTGCTGGGGAGCCTCTCTTTCCTCAAGCAGGAAGTCCTCCTTCCCTTAGATGCCCTGGGAGAGATTCAGGGAGACAGGAAGATTCTGGGAAACGGAGCATTCCTTTTTACCAAGTGATAAAGAGCACAAATTATTTCAATCATTATACAGTGGTCCAAGTTTAAATAAAACCAGAAGCTACTTTTTTTTTTTTTTGGCCTTTAACTTGATAGATTGATGGTCATAGGATAGGTTGGGGGTGTTTTAGACATAATTAAAAAAAAACAGATCCTGACTATATATCTGAGATGTAGCATGCATACATTTTGTGACCCTGTTACAAATGCTTATTGAAAAAATTCATGGATGAGTGAATGAATGAATCAAATAATAGAGGGAAAAAACATAAAATGCTTAAGATAATTTGTTATCTTCAACAGTACAGTTCTCCAGAGGCAGAAATACTAAAACCTAGGCAATTACTTTAGCACTGAGATTACGGTTCTTTCCCCAGTGTTAATCCCAGTAGGGATGAGCCTGAAAAAATTGCCAAATGAATAAGAATTTATTTTCTTATTTTTTTCATGAAAATTTGACTTTAATGGAAATCACAAATAATATGATTTATAATTTATAATTTGCGATACAAATATGTCACAATAATTACCATATTCACACTTGTGTTGGTCTTCGGTGAAGGAAAGAAATTCCTGGTACTGGAATGGTAAAAGGAAGGATTTTTATTAATTAATTTATTTTTCCATTCAAATTTTTATTTAAATCTAAGTTAATATTGTTTTCAGGAGTAGAATTTAGTGGTTCATCACTTACATATAACACCTAGTGCTCAACATGACAAGTACCCTCTAATACTCATCCCCCATTTAACCCATCCCCCACCCGCCTGCCTCCAGCAACCCTCCGTTTATTCTCTATGGTAAAGAATCTCTCATGGTTTGTTTCTCTTTCTTTCTCTCTCTTTTCCCCCCTTCCCTTATTTTTGTCTGTTTTGTTTCTTAAATTCCATATATGAGTGAAATCAAATGGTATTTGTCTTTTTCTGCCTGACTTACTTGGTGTTGCATAATACACTCTAGCTCCATTCATGTCGATGCAAATGGCAAGATTTCATTCAAAAGGAAGGACTTTTGGGGCGCCTGGATGGCTCAGTCGGTTAAGCCTCCGGCTTCGGCTCAGGTCAGATCTCACGTTTGTGGGTTCGAGCCCCGCATCAGGCTCTGTGCTGACAGCTAGCTCAGAGCCTGGAGCCTGCTTCCGGTTCTGTGTCTCCTTCTCTCTCTCTGCCCCTCCCCGTCTCATGCTCTGTCTCTCTTTGTATCAAAATAAATGAAACATTAAAAAAAAAGTTTTTCAAGGAAGGACTTTTAATTTGTCCATAATAGTTCTTTTAACAAAAAAGATGAGGTAAAACTGACAGAATGTTAACACTGGTTAATTCCGTTGGTTTTATTCTTTTAACTTTTTGTGTCTGAAACTTTTCAAAACTCAAAGAAAAAAGTAATCTTGAATGTCAGAGGAATGTTGACTTTTCCCACAAAAGCCAGGAAAGTTTCCAAGAGGTGACAGCTGGGTGTTGAAGGCAACGTGGGATCTAGCAGGTTTTACTGGGTGTGCACGACTTCGGAAAAGGAGATACGGGGTGTTCGAGGCCGGGTCATAGGTGCATGGGCTCTCTGTACTTTTTTTTTTTTTAGATTTAAAAATAAGATATTTATTACTAGCTTTTGAAGCTTTAATGTACATATGAGTTCTGATAGACTTTTACAAATACTGAGAATAGCTTCCGGGCCATCCTCTTATAAGGCACTTTCGAGATTCTGAAGAGCTACCGGATTTGAAGACGGCAGTTACATCCAAGGAAGATGAAAAGTCAGTGACTTCGCGGAAATACTTAACACGAAATTACAAGTCTTAATTGTTCTTATTTACTTTTTCACAAAATACTCCATAGAGTTTTAAAAAGACACAGAAAGCATCTTTGTATTTAGATAAGCCTTTTAAAAAACTAAGTGCACAGAGCAGTGTGACAGGTTTTCTTGTCACCTGTGAGCTGGACCTGAAGGCAATCCTCAGAACCCTGACATGCTGCGGAAACAGCACTTTAACTCACAATCAGGATGAAGTGCATCCAACCAGGAATCCAGGGACCGGTTCCAGTGGCCACTCCACGCCGTGTGGTCCCGAGGAAATCTCTCAACGTCAGAAGCACCATCACAGAGCAGGAGGGGCTGAATGAGGTCATCTTGCACAACTTTCCCAGCTCCCTTATTTTGTGATGCCATGAAATCCGGAGTAACATACTCCAAGCTGGGGTCAGGGAGTTTAGAACCTATAGTGAATGTGCAGTACTTTTAAATTCCTATTCCTTTTCTGAGTTCTGTCCTTAAATGTGTATTTTTTCCATGTTCCTCTGTGCATTAAAATATATTTTCTTATTTAAAAGCCTCTTCATTAATAGCAACACAAAAGCTTTTCAAGGATGTAGTTCTCAAAACTGGCTTTTATTTCTTTTCGACTTGCTAATTTAATTTCTCCAAGATCTCTTCTGGAGGTGTGTAGGCCAAAAGCTTCCCCACTTTCGCAGGAGATTTACCACCCTTGGCCAAAACCACGTCTCGCTTCCAGAGTTCTAAGACCTTGGAAAGGTATCAACAGAGGTCGGCATTAGCCTGTCCTTCCGACAGAGCAGCAGCGATGGCTACACTCACGGCTTCCGCTGTCAAGTCTATTACAGCGTTTTGTTTGGAACCAGGTTTGTCATAGATGGCTACGGTGACACAACCTTTAGAATTAACTGCCACAGGACCTGAGGGAGGAAGTGGTCTCTCTGGTTCCTTGCTCTGGCTTTTACCCTTGTTCCTCGCACAGCCCTCTTGGGCGTCTTGGCCCGTAGGGGGAGCCGTTGGCTGGAGGCTCCCACGCCCGCCCAGAGCCGCCTCCGTGCTGCCCAGCAGCAGCATCCCCTCTCTGTACTTTTAGAATGTTTGTTCAATGACCTGTATTAGTCAAACTGCCCCTCTCTTGTTACCTTCCTCGTCCTTGTCCCTGATTCCAGCTCCTCTGTTTCTGGGCTGTGTACATAGTAAGCAGGCTACTGTTTGAAAAGTATGTGTCATTTGATGACTATTTTAGGTCTAGGAAATCTAATAGGAGTAAGGGGAGGAATGACCCAAATATATAAAGTTGAATATTAAAATAGGGAAATAACCACTAACACAGAGAAAAGAGAAAGAATCCTTGGAAGATACTGTGCTTGACCACATGTAAATTCAGTTGAAAATCAGTTGAAACTGGTAGTTTTTGGAGAAAATTCTAAATCACCAGTTGGACCTCAGAGGAACTAGAAAACCTCGACAGACCAATAATCATGAAAAAAACTGATAAGGAAGAAGTGATATCTATACACCCCCAACACACACACAATGGAATATTGTTCAGCCATAAAAAAGAATAAAATCTTGCCATTTACTAAAACATGGATGGATCTAGAGGGTAAAATGCCAAGTGAAATAAGTCAGAGAAACAGAAATACCATATGTTCTCATTCATACATGAAATTTAAGAAATAAAACAAACGAGCAAAGGAGAGAGAGAGAGAGAGAAAGAGAGAGAGAGAGAGAGAGAGAGAGAGAGAGAGAAACCGAGAAACAGACTCTTAACTATAGAGAGCAAACAGATGGTTACCAGAGGGGAGGGGAGAGGGAGATGGGTTCAACAGGTGATGGGATTTAAAGAGTATACTTATCATGATGAAATGAAATAAAATGAAATGAAATGATGAAAAAATTGAATAGTTAAAATTAGGGACATGAGGTGAATTTTACCAAATGCCTTTAAGGAATTTTTAATATTTATGGAGCTATTAATGTGATTTTTCACCTATTACTTTTTTCAAGATAGCCCCACTTGCTTGTGGTGTGTTTGTTACTTTTGACATAACACTGTGTGATTCTATTTGTTGTTATTAATTTATGAATTCTGTGTCAGTATGCACAAATTAGATTTTTTTCCCCAGTAATTTTTCTCTTTTTTGGTGCTCTTAGTCAGCATTGTCCTGGCTTCATAAAATAATTTGGAAATTTCCTTCTCTATGATCTGATATGGTTGGGGCAGCCTAAATAACATGAAATTAACCCTTCCTTGAAGGTTTAATAAAAATAAAAAGTTGATAATAATTTAATTCCAAATCATGTAAATACCCAAAATAAAAGGAAAAAATTGTCAAATTAAATTTAAATTGCTGTTCACACCAATCCCTCTTACATCATAAAGACATATACAGATTGAAAATGGAAAGATGGGGGGAAAGCACATCATCTAAACATTTAACCAACTGAAAGTTGATATAACTCTACTTATTTCAGACAAAGTGCACTTCAGAAAAAGATTACCACAAGTGATAATGAATATTGCGCAAACATGAAGGACGTAATTCATCAAAAATGCTAAGCAATCCTAAACATGCATATACTTAATCACACTTAAAAGTACATGAATCAATAACTGCTATAACTGAAAGAAGTGGGCAAATCTAATCACTGTAGCTGAAGAAATCAGCACTTTAATATAAATACTTGATAGAAAAAAGTATAAAGAAAATCAGATCTGACCAACAAATACTACCGATCAACTTGAGCTAATTGACATTAGTTGACATTCAACAATAAAATTGTAGGCATTTTTTTCAAATGGCTTGGAATACACATCAAGATGAACCTTATCCTGGATCATACAATACTTCCCCAAAACTTTGCAATGATTGAAATCATACAGGCTATGTTCCCTGACTACATGAAATTAAATTAGAAACCGATAATAATATATATTACAAAACTCCCAAACATTGGAACACTATGAGTCAAGGAAAAAAATCCAAGAGAAAGAGTAAGATATTTTGAACTGAATGGTAGTAAAATCACAGCATATCAAAAGTTATGAGATGCAGCTAACCCAGAACTTAGGTGGAAACTTTATACCTTTAAATGATGATAAAAGAAAATAATAAAGGCTTCAAATTGCTGATACAAGTTTTCTTATGAAACTAAAAAAAAAAATGAAAATCAAATTAAACCTAAAGTAAGTAGAAAAAATATATAGATAAAATTGAGGATCAACAAAATAACAAACAAGAAAAATGTAGAAAAGTCAATGAAATCAAAAGCTAGGTGGAAAAGAACAACATAATTGATAAACCTCTAATTAGATCAATTTTAAAAGGCACAAATACAACATTTAGGAAGAAAACAGAAGACAGTAGTACATATACCACTACAGACATTAAAAGAATGTTAAAAGAATACTATAAACAATTTTATTCCACTAAATTTGACAATTTAGATAAAGTGGACAAATTCCTTGACAGACACAGATAAAAAGTTACCAACTGACCAAGAAAAAACTAGGAAATCTGAAGAGCCCTATGCCTATTTTTAGAAATTAAAGTATATACACACCACATCTTCCTTATCCATTCAGACACTGATAAACATTTGGGCTCTTTCCATACTTACGCTATCATTGATAGTGCTGCTATAAACTTTGGGGTGCATGTGTCCCTTTAAAACAGCATACCTGTATGCCCTAAATAAATACCTAGTAGTGCAATTGCTGGGTCATTTTTTGAGGAACCTCCAAACTGTTTTCCAGAGTGGCTGCACCAGTTTGCATTCCCACCAGCAGAACAAAAGAGGTCTTCTTTCTCTGCATCCTCCCCTACATCTTTTGTTGCCTGAGTTGTTATCTCACTGTGGTTTTGATTTGTATTTCCCTGATGATGAGTGACACTGAGCATTGTTTCATGTGTCTGTTGGTCATCTGGATGTCTTCTTAGGAGAAGTGTTTGTTCGTGTCTTTAGCCCACTTCTCTGGATTTGTTTTTTGGGTGTAGAGTTTGATAAGGTCTTTATAGATTTTGGATACTAACCTTTTATCTGATATGTCGTTTGCAAATACCTACTCCCAGTCCACGGGTTGCCTTTTTGTTTTGTTGGCTGATTCCTTCACTGTGCAGAAGCTTTCTATTTTGATGAGGTCCCAATAGTTCATTTTGTTTCCCTTGCCTCCGGAGACGTGTTGAGTAAGAAGTTGCTTCTTCTGCATCTATCGACAGGATCATATGGTTTTTATCTTTTTGTTGTTGTTGTTAATGTGATGTATCACATTGATGGATTTGCGGATATTGAACCAGCCCTGTAACCCAGGAATGAATCCCACTTGATCATGATGGATAAATCTTTTTATGTGCTGTTGAATTCAACTTGCTAGTATCTTGTTGAGTATTTTTGCATCTGTATTCATTAAGGATATTGGCCTGCATGTAGTCCTCTTTTTTGTTGGGTCTCTGTCTGGTTTGGGAATCAAAGGGATGCTGGTTCCATTGAATGAGTTAAGAAGTTTTCCTTCTATTTCTATTTTTTGGAATAGCTTGAGAAGAATGGGTATTAACTCTGCTTTAAATATCTGGTAAAATTCCCATCTGGCCCTGGGCTCTTATTCATTACCAAATCATGGAAAGAGCCTAAATGTCCATCAACTGATGAATGGATCAAGAAGATGTGGTTTATATATACAATGGAATACTACATGGAAATGAGAAAGAATGAAATATGGTCATTTGTAGCAAAGTGGGTGGACCTCCAGGGTGTCATGCTAAAGGAAATAAATCAGGCAGAGAAGGACAGATACCATATGTTTGCACTCATAGGTCTAACAGGAGAAACCTAACAAGACCATGGGGAGGGGAAGGGGGGAAGAGAGTTAGGAAGGGGGAAGGAGGCAAATTATGAGAGACTCCTGAATACTGAAAACAAACTGAGGGCTGAAGGGGGAGGTGGAAAGGGGAAGAGGGGTGATGGTCATGGAGGAGAGCACTTGTGGGGAAGAGCACTGGGTGTTATATGGAAACCAACTTGACTATAAACTATTAAAAAAAAAGTTGCTGAGGTCAAAGAGGTTTATGCTTGTGTATGGTGTAAGAAAGTGGTCCAGGTTCATTTTTCTGCATGTTTTCTGCATGTTGCCGTTCTTGCTGAAGAGACTGTCTTTACTGCTCTGCATATTCTTTCCTGCTTGGCAAAAAATTAGTTGGTCATATGTTTGTGGGTCCATTTCTGGGTTCTCTATTCAGTTCCATTGATCTGAGGGTCTGTTCTTGTGCCAGTACTATACTGTCTTGATGATTACAGCTTTGTAATACAGCTTGAAGTCTGGGATTGTGGTGCCTCCTGCTTTGGTTTTCTTTTTCAGGATTGCTTTGTCTTTTCTGGTTCCACACAAATTTTTGGATTGCCTGTTCTAGCTCTATGAATAATGCTGGTGTTATTTTGATAAGGATTGCATTGCATATGTAGATTGCTTTGGGGAGTATTGACATTTTAACAATATTTTTTCTTCCTATCCAAGAGTATGGAATATTTTCCCATTTTTTGTGTCGTCTTCAATTTCCTTCATAAGCTTTCTATAGTTTTCAGTGTATAAACTTTTCACCTCTTTGGTTAGATTTATTCCTAGGTATTTTATCGTTTTTGGTACAATTGTAAATGGGATAAATTCCTTGATTTCTGTTTCTGTTGCTTCATTGTTGGTGTATAGGAATGCAACTGATTTCTGTGCATTGATGTTTTATCCTGCCACTTTGCTGAATTCACGACTCAGTTTTAGCAGTTTTTTGGTGCAATATTTTGGGTTTCCCATATAAAGTATCATGTCATCTGCAAAGAGTGAAAGTTTTACCTACTCCTGGCTGATTTGCCATATGTTATTTTTTTAAACAAAAGTTGTAAGGTAATATACAGAAGAAGGGGGAGTTTTCAACAAACACTGCTAGAACAAGTAGCTATCCATATGAAAACAAACAAACCTCAACACATACCTCCCACTGCACACACACAAAAAAACTTGAATCGGATCATAGACCTAACTGTGAAAGCTAAAACTAAATAATTCTTAGAAGAGTATATAAAAAATCTCTTTGCATATTTGGGTTATGGAAATAATTCCCGGGTTATAAAAAGTACTAATCATAAAAGAGAAAATGGATAAAAATGTCTTTTTCCAAAGTAAAAAAGTAATGCTTTTTTAATAACACTATTAAAGAAGTGAAAACAAAGCCACAGAATGGGAGAAAATATTCTTGACACAGATATTTGACAGAGTAGCTTACAATCCAATAGTAAAAAGACAGCCCAATAAAAGCAGACACATGATTTAAATAGTTCACACAAAGGAAATACACAAATGGTCAATATACATACATGGAAAAAATGCTCAAAATTTGTCTTGAATAAGTGCAAATTTAAACCACAGTGAAATTACACTATACCCAATACACTGGTTAAAATTTAAAAGACTGTCAGTATCAAGTGTTGGTGGTTCACCTACATTGCCTGTAGGAATGTAAGATGGTGCAATTACTTTGGCAATATAAAGTTGCCATAAAGGTCAACATTTACCTACCACATGACCAGCAAATCTACTCCTCGATATTTATCCAAAAGAAATGAAAACATCTGTCCACAGTGTTTATAGTGGTTGTTTTCATACTGGCCAAGATTGTAATAAGTGAAATGTTCATCCCCTGGTAAATGGATGAACAAATTATGGCAAATCCATGCTTTGGACCACTGTCAAACAATAAAAAGGAACAAACTATTGATAGCCACAAGATGCTTACATATCAATAACTGAAGAAGCTAATAAGCACAAAAGAGTTTGTACTGGCATGGTTTTATTTATATGAAATTATAGGATAGACAAAGCAATCTATATTAACAAAAAGCACATCAGTGGTTTTGGTGTATGTAGGTGAATTGACTGCAAAGGAGCATAAGAGGAACTTTGAGGGTGATAGAAATGTTCTGTATCTTGCTTGCGGTGGACTTAGAGGTCTATTAAATGGTCAAAACTCACTGAGTACACACTTAAAATGGATGCATCTTTTTGTGTATAAAGGTGACATCAATAGAGTTAATTTTAAAATAAATTAAGTAAAAACTGCTCAAAAGGTCCCAGAACTCTGAGACTTGGAAATCACCTACTACATGAGTGTTGTAAGAGATTTGGAATGTCCCTGTAAGAAAAGAAGGTACTATGTGTCACATAAATAGCTCTTGATCTCCTTTAAACCTTTTCTGCTATTTTTATTTGAGCATGGAGGGAGGGGAGGGAGGGTGCCTTTAAACTCTCTCTTATAAAGGAATATACTTCACTCCAGCTTTTCTTTTAGTTTCTACTTTCCCAAGACCTGAATTTAGACTCAGGAGATATATTTATTGCCTTCTTCCTTTCCCACTCTTCCCTTCCCCACCCTGCAACTTAGAGTTCAGACAATGCATTCCAGTAAGACATTTACTTTTATTAAACAAACATTAATTCTGCTTTGACACGACAGAGATCAACCATAAGACAACTAGATACCGTCAAACTTACCACGATTCCTGGATTTCCCAAGTGAGTAAACCAGAAACATCAAACTTCTATAATAATGACTTTGCCTTTTCTCTGATTTGCCTTAATTGAAAAGAAATTTTTCTCTATTTGTTGACATGGTAAATGCCTTAAACTGCTTATCTGGACAATCTTTCACCTAGTTGTGCAAAGCAGGATTTTTTAAATTTCCCCTTGGCATGCAGTTTAGACTAATAAACAAGTTCTGTCTTTTTTGTTTATTCTAGCAGCACAAAGAATGGCTGGATTTTAAGAAGGAAAGAAAGAGAGAGAGAGAGAGAGAGACAGAGACAGAGAGAAAGGAAGGAACGAATGAACAAACAAAACAAAAAGAAAAGAAAAGAGAAGAGAAAAGAAGAGACCTAAGTTCACATTTATGACCATTAATCTCTTCAAATACCAATTTGATTAAAGCTATAGAGTAACTATTGTACTTCCACTCATTCTCATTCCAATAACTCTATTTGTTCTTAAGCATTAGTCCATTTCCAGGCGTTAAAATAAAACTTAATGTACTTCAATACAATCATCACTTTCAAATCTTTCAGTGACCACTTAATTAAGGTTTTGTAGTAATCATTACCTAACAAAATTAAATATTTAAATTATGTCATTTTTTAACATAAACTCTGATTAATTTTAATTCAGCTTCTGAGAGAAATTTTAAGAGCCTATCAAATTTTAAACACCACATTAGCCTTTGCTCTAATCCTAGACTAACTTATATTATTCATTAAGTAGTAAAGGTTAGCTAAGTGATATTCTGTATTACTCTTTTAATTGTTACAATATAACTGAAACAATTCACAAGGATCAAAGCTACTGGTGAAACAAGTGCTAAATCTTGAAACTCTGAAGTTTTCTTTATTCCAAGGAAGCCTTTTGCAGCTGACTAAATCCAGGATGTCCTTGATCCTCTGTTCTAGTTCATACTCAAGTATAAGTAGGGCAATCACATAATTAGTCATCTAAACCAGAACACTTTTTAAAGCAAGGAGTAAGCTCTGAGAACACCCACAGTAATCATCTCTGGCAAACTGAGATGTGTTATTATCCAGCTATACCTGCTCAAGCTGTAGTCCAGATCTTAACTGGACCATGAATTTATCAATCATCATTCATAATTTCTCAGGGGACTAATAAGCATGATAAGCAAAAACTCAGGGCTCCTGTTTCCATGAATATAAGAGGAGGGAATTCACCAGTGACAATTTGGGGAAAACTAGCAAAAGTAGAAGTTCTTAATCTGAGAAATCAAAATTTTCATTGCTGGGAGCCAGAAGGGCTCTCAGAGCTGTTACATACTGATCATCACTACAGGCTTCAGTTCCAACCCACCTCCCACCCCACCAGTGGAACTAAAGATGAAGTGCCAGTGCTAGGCTGGCAGGTACTCCCAACACCTAGAAAAATCACATCATGGCCTGCAAACCCTGACTATGCCAACTGTGCCTTCATTTTGAGAGGATACTTGAAACTGAAGGGAGCACAAACCCAGAGATGGAAAAAAAGGGAACAAAGGCAGGGGACAGAAAATGAGAGTAGTATATCAAAACATTCAATATGTGAGTAGTAGGAGTTCAAGAGCAAATGAAAGGACAGAAAAGGTAGGGTGGGAAGGGTAGGGAAGAAAGAGCATTAATAAGACAGTTTAAGTAAATCTTCTGAAACTGAAAAGTTAATCTTTATTTTTTTTATGCCATGGAATGCCAGTAAAATGGATAAAAATACATCCACCCAGAACACGTCATTTTAAAACTTCAGATTACTAGGGATAAACGGAACAGGCTACAAGCTCCCAAAGACAACGGGAAGAAGTAGGAAGAAAGAGCAGGGAATGAAGGAGTTGGAGTGTGTGGCCACAAGCCAGGGAATATGGCAGCCACCGGAAGCTGGAAGAGGCAAGAAATGGCTTCTCTCCTAGTACTTCTGCTGACACTTGATTTCTGCCCAGTGATACTGACTTCAGATTTTTAGCCTCCAGAAGTGGGGGGAAATAAATCTCCATTGTTTTAAGACACCCAGTTGGTGGTAATTTGTTAGAAAAGCCATAGGAATCCAATACAGCAGGCCGCCCCGGCTGGAGAGCACACCCAGGCCATGCCGGAGCACGTCAAAGACTCCCGGTGAGACTTCTCTAAGGACAAAATTGGTGGGATGCTTGATGTGTTTACTTGTCCTACGTGGAAAACTAGACAACTGGAGATGCTTTGGGCATTGAATTAGATATAAGTAATTAGACCAAACCAAGCTAGTTTTTTAAATAAAATTTTTTAAAAGTTTATTTAGTTTTGAGAGATACAGAGAGCAGGGAAAGGGCAGAGAGGAACAGAGAGAGAATGCCAAGCAGGCTCTGCACTGTCAGCACAGAGCCTGATGCGGGGCTTAAACTCACAAAACCACCAGATCATGACCTGAGCCAAAACCAAGAGTTGGACTCTTAACTGACTGATCCACCCAAGTGCCCTACCAAGCTAGTATTTTTTTAAAAAACAATATTTAATCCTAGAGAAAAACAGAATTGTTTAGGTAAAGGGAAAAAGAAAAACACTGCCAACTATATGGCTCACCTATACGTAACATTTACATAGTCCTAATAACAAAGATTATTATTCTGTTACTCTTTTGGGAAACAAATAGAGTATTTTGTTAATTTATTCATTGATTTTGTAATCAAACTAGTGAGGGAAAAGACAAAAACCTTTGGTTCACTTATGTATTTATGAATGGAAAAAACTTATAAAGCAAATACACTCATTAAAAAACTTACATACAAATTACATTACAGGTAAACCTTTGTTTTTTTTCACATGAAGACCTTAGAGACTCAATTCATTTCAAGAGACCTAAGTACAAGTACTCCACGTAAATATTACACAAATTGGAAGCATCTTGGGTTTTTTACATGCATTTCAATACATAAATTGGTATGCATGCTTTAAACAAAGTATATTTCAAGAATGAGAAAATGTAAACAAAAAGTATGACCAGCACCAGGATGCAGTTTTCTGATGTTAATGTTAGTCTGACCTAGCGTTAGTAACAATGCTGCATGGAAGCAGGGAATGGTACAGTCTGAATCATGATTTGTTAACTATTCTACCCCATTCCCCCAGGATATGCAGGCTGGTCATAAAGTTAACTGTGTAAATAAGTACATAAGTATAATCAGATATGGACAGCTTCCTATACTAATTGCTATTTAGCAATACACAAACTGCCTCAATGGCTTTTGCTTACAGGTAGGCATTCAGTTATACCAATGAAACAGCATGTCCTGAAAATGTGGGCACATTTGAAAACATTTTAAGACAATTCTGTCAACCATAATATTTCCACAATATGACCGAGTAATAAGAAAAACCTACTTTAAAAACAAAAATGTAATCAGCATAGTGCATGACTGATTCAACACAGTTCCCAGGGAATGGAGCAGTGGCTTGATTGCCGACTCCTTCATACCAGCCATCATCATCCTTTCTTATTACATAAATGATTGCACACTCCATAAATGATAGCTCATCATTCTTGTCTTTGATATAATCATATATCGCCACAACTTTCTCAACATAATTCATGGAGGCCAAAGCAGGATCCCCATTAGTATGTGGATCATACTGAACTACTGCAGCCTCTTCATCTTCATAATCCACCGGGAGTGGTGGCAGAGGTGGAGAGTTATCAAACATAGGAATATCATCTTGAGGAGGTGGCAGTGGTGGAGTTGGACTATCAGCAATGTTTTCCTGCATCCTGGCCACAAAGCCTGGCAGAAATTATCTCTGGGTAATCTGTGGAGTGAACGGAGGCATAGAGGGAGAGGTTCGAGCAATAGAAATTGAGTTCTGAGAATAAAGTGGACCTCCACTAACATGAGGCTGAGCAGAAAATTGAGTAGTCAGAGAAGGAGTTTGTCTGTACCCACCAGAAGACATTGAGGAAGCGGTAGAGTTGAGAAATCTGCCTGGTTACTGTGCCACACTGGGAGTCAGGACTGAGCCTGGGGCTGCTGGTCCAGCAGTGGGTGGTGAAGTGTAGACATGGCAATGCGGATGCCAATACTGCTGCTTCTACTGTTTTCTCGACTTCCACTCCCTACACTACGTCCACTGTGTCTCCTCAGTGTCTAGTTTAAAGACGTCCTGCCTGGACTATGCTGACTTCCGAGCCCAGCAGGACTTGTCATGTAGTCATTAGGAACTGTTGGGAGTTTCACAGGTTCCAGGGTTTTTTAAGGAGTATTTCATCCCAGTGTCCCCCAGCCTGACACGGGAGGGCTTGGAGCTTTCTGAGTAGGAGGATTTGTTCTGGACAGTGTGTGCCAGTTCTTGCATGCTGGTTATCTCCATGCTTGACACCACGGCCCATCCAGAACTATATAGTCAATAGGTTTCTGAATATACCTTACAGGGCGCTCCATATTTGCAGGTGCTATTATTTTGGGAGTTCTGGATATATTCTTATTTGTTGTCAAAGTGCCAATCTCTCTTCCAGACACTTTCTCTTTATGAATGTCCACAGTCTGAGATATGATTGATGGAAGGCTCCATTCTCCCAAGCTGAGAGGCTTGGAGATCCAGCAATCGGAGTACATTGCTGGCCAGTGCATTTATTCGACAAGCAACACTAGCTAGGGATTGTGTTGTGTAAGCTTTGGGCTCTTCTAAAGTTTTTCTCTTGTCTCCAGCCGGGTCAGTTGTTTTCAAAGTAGTCTGCCACCCGGGTCAGATTCTGGTAACGCTTTATCAGTGCCCTCTTGCCAGGAAGGATCTCCTCCTCTAGTGACATCTGCAGCTCTGCCATTTTCCATGCCACTGCATTGCTTCTTCTCACATAAAGACAGAAGCAGCAAGGTCTGAGGCGCCAAGCACCTCAGCCCAGATACAAACTGCCCCCTGCCCTCCCGCCTGGTGTTGTGGGACTGTCCCCCATCCTCTTCCTCCTCACTCTCTCCACCCCCAGAAGTAGAGCATTTTTGTGGTAATGACTGCTCCCAATTTTCATTCTCCAAAGTGGGAAGTTAATAAAAATGCCCAAAGCAAAACCAAGTTAGAAATATCTGCATCCTACTTGGAGATGTGGAAATAAAAAAACAAAATAATAAGTTTCAAAAGTTGAAAGCAGTGGCTTGTAGGGAAGAGTAAATGTAGGAAAAAGTAGGAGATCAAATACAGCTTCTTTTCTTAGGAGGCTTTGTAGAAAAAAGTTTCACGTATGTATATGCATGTATATTTTGGTAAAAATGAAAATGAAAAATCAAAAATGGGAAAATGATGACAAAAGAGTTGGTTATATTCTAGAACTCTTAAAAGACAAACTAGGGGCACCTAGGTGGCTCAGTCAGTTAAGTGTCCAGCTTCGGCTCAGGTCATGATCTCACGTTCGTGGGTTCGAGCCCTGGGTTGGGCTCTGTACTGACACCTCAGAGCTTGGATCCTGCTTCGGATTCTGTGTCTCCCTCTCTCTCTGACCTTCCCCTGCTCACACTGTCTCTTTCTGTCTCTCAAAAATAAATAAAAAACATTTAAAAAAGCATTGAAAAAAAGACAAAATAAATGAAAATTCTAAAACAAATCTCATAGCATCATGCAAATAGGCATATGTAGCTGAACATAACATTTTCAGTGACTGAATCATACAAGGATTCAAAAGGCACTATACTTCAAATGCCTTCAAAGTGCTCTGAAAAACTTGAAAACATATGGGCGGGGGCACCTGGGTGGCTCAGTCAGTTAAGTGGCCGACTTCGGCTCAGGTCATGATCGATCTCACAATTTGTGGGTTCAAGCCCTGCATCGGGCTCTGTGCTGACAGCTCAGAGAGCCTGGAGCCTGCTTCAGATTCTGTGTCTCCTCTCTCTCTGCCTCTCTCCCACTCATGCTCTCTCTGTCTCAAAAATAAACTATAAAAAAAAAAAGAAAGAAAACATGGGCGGTGTGAAAATGTGGCAGATGAGGCCTACACTAAATCTATAATGGAAAAGAGCAAGTGGGTCCTGTTAGTCATCTATTGACTTTTCTTCTGTTGATGATTCTAGATTCTTTTCCTTTCTCCTCAACTCCCTTTAACATACTCATTCCAGTGCATTCTATGTCAGCACATAGTAACCATTAAAAAGACTCAGTCTGGGTAAATTAACTGAATCTGTGTAATACTTTGGTTTTCTAGAGAGTATGCTTCTGAAAGCACTCTTGGTGCCAAGAACCATATCAGTGTCCAGTTAGGAAAACAGAAAACTATATTTCAAACAAACTAGATTACTGAAAACTGGCTGCACAATTGTTGAAAAGCTGAAAGATCACAAAAGGCATGTTGAGAACATTAACATTCAGACCCTAGAGGGCTGGGAGAAAGCAAGGTTGTCAGCACTGAAACATCAGTGAGTAGTTAATATTCATGGAAGTTGGCCTATTCGTCAGGCTCCCTAAGAAGCACATTAAAAGGATTATCTCAGTTTTCCTTATACAACTCCTCCAGGGGGTAGTCATCCTCATTTTATGGGTAAGAAAACTAAGGCCAAAGACAGATAAATAATAAATGCAAGTGCACACGGCTAGTAAGGATAGGGTCTGCCATACTATAACCACTGCTCCAAACCCCCTGTTATGGCAGGTAGAGGTGAGCATCTGTGCTGTGACTCACTGCTGTCTAACTTCCCTTCCATGAAAAGAGTGCTAATCAAAAAAATAAATAAATAAAAAAAAAGCACTAATCAAACCCCTTCCTCTGGTTCAGAGCATTCTCTGTCCAACATCATTGGTGTCATTGGTGCTGCTTGCTGATTGCTCTTTTCAGACTGCAGCATAAGGACTAGAAGTTGGAGATTAGCTCACACAAAGGGCAAACAACTCTGAACACCCTACATGGGATGGAAAGAAAAGAAATATGGAATCTAGGAAAAAAAGAGAGTGAGATTAAAATGTAGGTGTAGGGACACAGTTAATCTAAGGAAACTGATATACTAACTGAAATTGGCATGGTGCAAAGTCAAAGGTTTGGTTGCTGGCTCAGTGCGTTTTTCTTTCTGATTTGACTTGGCTTGAGAAAAATCTGATGGGTGTGGCTTAGAGAGCCCAGATCACGTGTGGAATGGGTGGTTACTCAAGCAAACAAAATATCTGTATAACATATCAGCTTTGTCTACTCAAACAAGGGAGTCTATAAGAATTCACTAGTCTCCTGGTCTACAGAGAAACGGAACCATGAGCACAGCAGGAAAAGTAAGCAAAAAAATTTTTTTTCTACTTTTGGAAATACATTCTTACTATATAATTTACAAAGATATAGTATTGATGAATAATTTGAAATTAATATATAAATTAGAAACAATATATACTGAAATGCAACATAGATTGGGTGTTTCAATATGCAATGTATACTAAACTATAATTAAAAATAGGCTATTCCTAAATATCTTTATCAAGAATGTATAGCATCCATACCTAATAAAGTCCTTATTTCCTGTATTAAATACATGTGCAGTAGTAACAGCCAATCATATTTAGATTTGTAAATCTAAAATTCTATGTTTTTAATCAAGGAGTTTTCTTTATATTAAAAAACCATAATTTAAATATGTTGTTTTTGTAATCATATTCTTTTTAGAAACACAGGAACATTAGATCTCACAAAAGTTTCATGAGAGGAATTTGATTCAGAGGACTTTGAAATGTATTTTGAACCTTAGTATGAAATCTTTTACAAAGGGCACACTGATTTCAAAACTTTAGAACCATCAAGGTTAATAAGCAAGCCAACATCAACATGCAAATTCTGAATTACAAGGGCGCTCCTGTGCATAATCCAGGAAATTGGCATAGAAATCCTGTGGAACAGTATCTTCTCCATGCAAAAGTCAACATGGTTTTACAAAATAAAAGTAAAAATAATAGTGATACAGTTTGAATCACTTATTAGCACCGAGAACAGAGATAATCAATTCTAAGTGTTCCATGGATTCATGCTCTTTTGTTCAATGTGCTACAGGTGCACAGAAATGCATGTGGTCATTCAGTGTAAGCAATTCATGATTAACTTAGCTCAATTACAAAAGCCTGTGCAACCATTTCTAGGACATGTGTTACATTAGGAGTGGATCACACACTATACTATCTTGCTATGATAACTTAAAGATTCTGAGATTCCTACACACACTGTGTGATACAACACTCCTATATTAATAAGATTTGTTGGAAATCACATGGGTCACCAATTGTCAGTTTTCTTATTCCAAATCTCTTTATTTTTGTTCATTACTGGTTAGCATTTACAATGGCAAGTTACATTTCAAATGAAGAAAAGTTAGGAAAAAGACTAATTAAATATGCCAAAACTCAGCTTAAAAGGAGTTCAGAGAGCAAATGTGCAAACCAAATGTATTAATGAAGACAATAAATCCTCTGCCTTTGGGTGCAGCATCAGTCACTTTTAGCTTGGTTATAACACCATTCATGTTAACCTTTCCTGCATTATATTCTCCTCAAATGATAAATGGCAATATTAATACCATTTTATAAGGTGGCATAAGAATTTAATAAATTAATACTGTAAAGCACTTATAACAGTGCCTGGTACATAGAAATAATTCAACAAATGTTAGTCACTGCTGTTACTTTGTTGCTGCTATTATTAATTAATCTCTTTTCACTACCATGGAGTAGTAAAACAATAAATCTGCACTGATCTTAATTGTCTGGACAGCCAGCTTTGTGACTTTGGGAAAATTACTCAATTACTGAGTCAACTGAGCCTCAATCTTTTCAGCTGTAAAATAAGACCAATAATTCAATAATACTGCACTAGTAACATCATTGTGAGGTTTAAAGATCAAGGATGTAACTCACCTGGACAGGACCTTGTAATCAGGACTCACCTACCCTTGGCGTATTATTCCCAAGAATTTTTTTTATCTATTGTGGCACTGACCATGACAAACACCTTGCAAACTGGGAGGATTTGACATGAAAATGAATTAGCAAAAGGATAGGTTTGTATTGAAAATTTATCATATTTGTAATTACATCAATTCTTTATAGAAGAAAACTTCCTTAACTGTGTAAGCTTTGCAACAATCCCAGCAACTAAAAATATTTTTTCAACTTTTATTTTTAAGAACCTCGATGGGTGAACTGTGCTAGCTAGAAATTTAAGCACACCATTCTCCCATTGTTAATATGTACATGCGTACATGTGTACGTAGGTGTGTGTGTGAGTGTGTGTATACAGCTGTAACCTCAGCAAGTTTTGTTGCAAATCTAATCTGAAAAGAATTTCGACACATAAATAGGACAACAGAACAGCACTGCTCAAAGCTAAAGTTCAAATGAGTGATGCAAGCAAGTAGCACCCACAAGCAGTAGGGAAAACAGCAGTAGGGAAAAGTCAAGGGAAGAGAACAGGCAAAACGGGAAAGAAAACTAATCCTAGGCAGGAAGGCAAATGTGCAACTTTATGAAATCATAAAGTTAGATTGTTTGGGCTTCAGCAGAGAATTGAGCAAGAGGGCAATAGCTTTTATGTGAACCGCACTAAATCTGTCAGCGAAATTATGCGGACTTAGAACTTCACACACCAGCCAACAGTTGTGGATAAACAACCGATTTAAGGACCACATTAGGAAATAGTAGGAATAAACAACCCTTGGAAAATTAAAAACCAGAAGATGGCCTAAAAAATTATGTTCCATTTTATCTCAGTGTCTCTTTAGTTAATCCTATTTCTCTTTCCTTGTGTTACTGCTTTGCCTGTTTCTTAAAAAGTTATTTTTATTCTCCTTGCAAATCAGGGGTCCTTCATTTCTATGAGACACTTGTTAGGTTCCAGAGATGGGGCTACATGTTGCACATAAAAAGATGAAAGTCACTATCCCTGACTTTAAGAATGGGGAAAAACTAGTATCACCTTTCTATTCAATTTCCAGGTAATCAAATGCAAAGCAGCTGTGCTGTGGGAGTTAAATAAACCCTTTTCCATTGAGGAGGTGGAGGTTGCACCCCCGAAGGCCCATGAAGTTCGTATTAAGGTAAAACATTTTCCAACTCCTATTTAATTCTAAGTTCAAAAAATTCTGAAAATGGTAAAAATGGAAATAAGCAAAAATCCACTACAGTCACTTTTTATATGGTGATCCAAACACTTATTGTCAAGGAAAGATATAAATACAAGTTGTTAAATTTTTAAAAAGGGACCAGGGTATGCAGTCTAATCCCAATAAAATAAAAAAAGAACTTATGTGTTTGTACAGGAAAAAGTGCAAAGGGATACACATCAAGATTTCAACATCAATTAGCATCAGATGGTAGAATTTAAGTTACAATTTTCTTAGTGCTAATCTGCAATTTCTACTTCTATAAAAAGGATACATTCTTGTATATTAAATAAGACTTTATTTCAGAAGAAAACATGTTTTACAGGCTATTCCAAATTGTTTGATGAGGAAAAGAAATGGGTTCTATTCTTTTCTGACTCTAGTCATCCTCCCTCTCCCACATAGATGGTGGCCACGGGAGTCTGTCGCTCAGATGACCACGCGGTTGGTGGAACTATTGTCACGCCTCTCCCTGCGATCTTAGGCCATGAGGCAGCTGGCGTTGTGGAAAGCGTTGGAGAAGGAGTGACTACAGTAAAACCAGGTACAGAATCCACACTTAGGGAATTCATAGTTCAGGACCAAAATCATCCAGCCTGGAAAGGCCTTGCAGAAGGCATGGCCACGCTGGGACTAGAACATAGGTCTCCTCCTTTCTTCTCTCCTTGCCTGACGCAGACGTGTATGCATTCCTTTAGCACTCATGCACTCGTGTACTCTCTCCTTTAGCAAGTGCCTACCGACTACCTACTAGATGTCAGGCACCAGGTCAGATCCCAGGGACACATAAGGATCAAGAGAGATGCAGTGCCTGCCAAAGTTAGAGTTCATAAAGAAATAATTTCCATTTGAGTGTTGCTGAGTACTATCTTCTGTCAGGTCCTAAGAGAAATACAAATGGGACAAAATAAGAAAAGAAAAGTCTATGTCCTGAGCCTCCAAATCACTATATGGAAACTGTTCTGTACTGATTTCACAGGATGGGGGCCATGAGGCTATAATTGAATCTACATGATCTACTCTTAGGTGGGAAGAGAGTCAGTCACTGATTTCGTCTCCCAGTATGACCTCCCTTCTTGAACATTAAACAAAACAGACTAGATGGAAGGGAATGAAAGACCTAGCAGAAGACATCCTGCCATAAACAGTATCTGTTATTACCTTTAACCATGGTTAAGTGTGATTTGTGACAAAGTACTATTTTATCTTTAATATTTATTTATCCTAATTTTATATTAATATAGATAAATATTTTTAGGGTTAAAGGGTGATACATAGAAAATTTTATATGGATAACTATTAATATGCTAGAAATATTTTTAAGTCTACATTGTTTCCAATTATTTGCATTTCTTCTTTGAGAATCTTCAGGCAGACAGAAACCCAAACCAATAACAATGCTGGCAGACAATGACCAATGACATAGTGGTGAACCCTATTTCTTAGAGACTTCAAAGACACATACCTCTAATACATATGCATAAGCTTCTGGTTCTTGTTGTATTAATTCCTGGGTAGAAATTTAAGAAGAATTTGTTTTTTACCCTCCAGGTGACAAAGTCATTCCACTCTTTACTCCTCAGTGTGGAAAATGCAATGTCTGTAAACACCCTGAAGGTAACTTCTGCTTGAAAAGCGAGTAAGTTTCTGATACTATCCTTACACAGGCAATAGATTTGCATATCAGTTATGCTACTGTCTCATGCCCTGTGTGTCTATGTGTTGCACTGGTCAGTCTGAACATGCCTCGGGGGACCATGCAGGATGGTACCATCAGATTCACCTGCAGAGGGAAGCCCATTTACCATTTCCTTGGCATCAGCACCTTCTCCCAGTACACAGTGGCGGACGAGATGTCAGTGGCCAAGATCGATGAAGCCTCACCACTGGAGAAAGTCTGTCTCATTGGCTGTGGATTTTCTACCGGTTATGGGTCTGCAGTCAAAGTTGCCAAGGTAGGAATGACAATGGTTGATAAAATTAGTTACACTCAGACTATCAAAAGCCACGAGGAGAGCAATTTCTCACAGGAATCAGAGATCTTTCTTAATAGATGAACTGGGAACTTTTCCTCCTGCTACTACAACAACATTGGTAAAATTTAGGGTATCAGTTATGAGTGGGAAAATGGCCTCAGAAGAAATTGAGGAGCATATCCTAGAAAATTTATTTATCACAGATGAAAATGTTATTGATGCTTAGTTAAGAAAAAGTAAAGGTGTAATTTTCAATAATTATTCTATATTTGTTCTTTATGTCATTACTAAATTTTAGAGCTGCTAGCCTTTGAGGCACCAAAAGTAAATAAGATGAAGGGATCACCTCTGATTAGCATCTAGTCCATGGATCTTCTACTTCAGAATTGGGATCAACAGTAGACTCCAAAGCCTTATATAGTACACCTCCAAGCCAAGAGTCACCAACCCACCCACTCTGTGGATCCCTACAAAGGAAATAATGGAGCTTCAATAAAGCATTTGGCATTTAATCCAGTCACTAGAGGATTTCATCTCATCTCCTGCACACACATGTATACACACACACAGTTCAGAGATGGTAGATTCTAAAGGGAAGTTCTTTAAACAGAAATTCCTCTTCCCAAATGGCTGGAAATCTAGCAGTATTCCTTCATTTTATGAAATGGAAACCCAGAGACCTAAAACTATTTGCCCGAGATCTCACAGCTGGTTAGTATGAGAGCTGTGACCAGCCTCTCTCTCAAAACTCCTGCCGCATGTTAACCCATGAGACGTAATTACCTTCACTTTTAGATCACAATCACAAGTCTCAAATTTTTCTAAGGTAAAAAGTGGTGTTGTATCCCAGAGTATGGTTACTTGGGACAGGAGAAATATTAACAGGCACACTGAAGGCTGATTATAACAGACTAGGTTGACTAAACAGTCCCTAGCCCGTTTAAACAATTGAAAGCACATGTTTTCTAAATTGCTGTGGCTCTCACACTAAGCCCCTTATGCAAATGCATCATCTGTTTAAGCAGATGGTCTAGCAGTGCCTACACACAGAGCAGAAGCTGAGAGCACCCATAATTGTTTTCAGCCATTAACAAAATATTGACCAACTTTTCATTGTATTAGTGTTCATTAGCATATTTTTAAAGCAGAGATAAAGACCCACTAAGATCACAGTGGACTCAAGCTATATTATATTAGTTATCTGTTAAATTTCCCCTGTTCTTAGGCTTTCCTCTAAGCTAAGGTTAACTCTTCTATGTTTCACAGATGATTACTGCTGTCATTACTGGTCATAATTCTCAAAGTTAATGAAACAAGTACTTAATTATTGAGGGTTTGATTGAACTATGTTTTCAGTCTCCCAGAATAATCTTTCCCACTTATTATTTCATTTCCCAAAACTTGCATTTCTGTGTGTGATATACTAAAACTGGCCGTCGATGGATTTGAGCTACTAGATTCGATTCAAGATGGGAGTCACTGGCATTTAGGGCACAAAGATCAACCAATCCACTGGCTCTGAGCCTGGGTTTCCAGTTTGAGTCACCTGGGTCCCACCTGCAGAGATTCTGATGGAATTGGTTATAAGCTGTGACCTAGGCACCGGGAGGTGTTAAAGCTCCCCAGGTGAGTCTACTGTCCAGCAAAGTTTGAGAACCACTCATCTAGTTTAACCACCTCAATTTAAACATAAAGCAACTGAAGCCAAAAGAGATTTGGCAGAAGGCTGCACATAAGAGTTCAAATAGCTCCTCACAACAGACAAGGCATGGCACTTTATATAGCTTAGGCATTTTCTAGCAATCATTTAAAAGTTTTTTTAAATGATTATATATTTTTGAAAGAGAAAGACAGAGTGCCAGCAGGGGAGGGAGAGAGAGAGAGGGAGACACAAAAACCAAAGCAGGCTCCAGGCTCCAAGCTGTCGGCACAGAGCCCGATGTGGGCTCAAACTCATGAACAGTGAGATCATGACCTGAGCCAAAGTCAGACACTTAACTGACTGAGCCACCCAGGTACCCCAGTAGCAATCATTATTTAATCCATTTTTGCATTTTCTGAAAACACAGGTCACCCAGGGCTCCACCTGTGCTGTGTTTGGCCTTGGAGGAGTTGGCCTGTCTGTTATCATAGGATGTAAAACAGCAGGAGCGGCCAGGATTATCGGGGTGGACATCAACAAAGACAAATTTGCAAAGGCCAAAGAGGTGGGTGCCACTGAGTGCATCAACCCTCAGGACTACAAGAAACCCATCCACGAGGTGCTGACGGAGATGACTGGTGGCGGTGTGGACTTTTCATTCGAAGTCATTGGGCGGCTTGACACTATGGTATGTAACATGAAATGCCTTGGGAGATCTGCTTCTGCATTCCAGAGTATACTTTTAGGCAGTAGAATATAAATATTATATATAAATAATATTTTTAAAACTATGAATGGTGATTTTCCACCGCCTGCTGGTTATCTGGGTTATTCAATTTATTATCATGAGAAATCATTAATTCCATCAGCTCAGCAAATCTGTCTCAAGTAATACTTCTCCTTTAGAGAGAAAAAAGGTTTTTTTCTAATTAAACCACTATGACTTTGTTAATATTTAGTAAAACAAAGTTCAAACAATATGGGTCATATAAATTGTTTTCAAATTGGCAAGTTTGATTTTTCCCTCACATTCATAATGAAACAGTTTAACAGTATTTTATGTTTTAAGAAACTTCTATTTTCTTTCATATATCATACTTTGGCCAGAGGAATAATGGGCAATTTTAGACCAGTATCATTTTATTAACAGAAAATACTGCATTTTGTCATTTACCACACTGCCCCCTTTTGCCACAGCAGACAGCACAGTGCCTGGCACATAGTAAGCACCCAATAGCTATGTGTTGGGCTGAATACCTTAGAAAGTCAATCAATTTTTCCACCAAAAAATTTAAGAGATCTATAGTTCATGGCACTGTTTATAATTACAGGAGATAATCCATGTCGAATACCTAAGCACCACGTGTCAGATAGTAAGCTGGGTAAATGTTAGCTAGTGTTATTGATATGCAGTGCTGTTCTTGATCTTGCAGTGTTTACATCATCTTTGGAATATACATACATTACTTTCAGTGATAAATATCAATTGCAAGGAGGAATACATCTACAGTTATACCCCACCCACTCGTAATTCTCTAGAATCCTACTGAAAAAAAAAAGTCCCCAGAAACCAACAAATCCCCATTTTGAGGTTTTCCAGCAAGTCCTAGAAGTACTGGTAATAAGGGAGAAGCACCCTAAGAATAAAGCTTTTTATAGCCTTGACTTCAGACAGTATACTAACTTCAGATGGCTAAAGTTCAAGGCTATAGTTTTTCTCATTATGCCCTTTTTCTGTTGTTTTCCCTCCATTTTCTCCTGTGAAATTAGATTACTTCACTTGAAGATACCAAATATCCAACAGCCACATGTTCTGAGGTTATCTCCTAAACATCATGCTCCAAAATCAAAGGGTTAATCATTATATATTGCTAGAGAATCCTCAATAATTCTCTTACTATGGAATACATTTAAAAACTTGGCTGTAGGGGGAGGCTTTCTTTTGAAGTTCCAGAAGACCATCAAGTAGACAAAGTGACCAATTTTGATGATGTAATTGATCTTGTATCTTGTTTGCCATCAAAACACACAGTTCAAGTACTGAGTTCAAAATAGCTACTTAATAGATAAATAATTAGATATGTTTGTGATGATGTTTGCCTCTATTATAAGGAAGAATTAAGCACATACAACATTCATTCATCCACTGTCTCACTCAAAAAATATCTTCTGAGCATTTCCTAAAACCACAACATTATCATAGGCACAATGAGGAATGAAGAAGCAAAAGCCATAATCTCTTCCCTGCACACACTCACAATCTAGCTAAGTCAATATTACATGATACCCTGCACCATGAGTGTAGACTACCAGTAAATTCACTCTAATGATGCTAAATTATTAATTTTATTCCAGATGGCTGCTTTATACTGCTGCCAAGAGTCATACGGTGTAAGCGTCATTGTAGGAGTAGCTCCTCATTCCGAAAATATCTCTCTGAACCCCATGTTGCTATTGAGCGGACGTACCTGGAAAGGAGCAATTTTTGGTGGTATGTAGTTAGGTTTGATGGCTGAATTCTTATTCACTTCAGGAGTTCTTCTGTTTTACAAGTGACAAAGCCTGTTTTTAAAAAGCAACATGGTTAGGGGAGCCTGGGTGGCTCAGACGGTTAAGGATCCAACTTTGGCTCAGGTCATGATCTCGCAGTTTGTGTGTTTGGGTCTTACATTGGGCTCTGTGCTGACAGTTCAGAGCCTGAGCCCGCTTTGGATTCTGTCTGTCTGTCTGTCTGTCTGTCTCTCTCTCTCTTTCTCTCTCTCTCTCTGCCCCTCCTTTACTCACACTCTGTCTCTCTTGAAAATAAACATTAAAAAAATTTTTTTAAAGCAACATGGTTAAGTGAACTAGATATGGATATAAGAAAGCACACAGAAGATTCCAAGACACACTTTTTAGTGTCCCCGTAAACTAACCAGGATCCCTCAGCACCACGTTTTTATACTCATGACCGCACAAGGTGCTGAAATACCTCGCAGGACCCAGGAATCCACAGCAGTCCTTCATGTGTGCTCTCATTGCCTAAGTTTAGGTAATTGCTAAATTTGCTCCTTGACTAAGGGAATAACCACCCATAGTATAATTTCTCTTAATAATTAAGGACCCTAGATTATCTAGATGGATTTTTAAAGAGTCTAACCATGGCAAAAGGATACTGAAACACTATCTGTTATTAACCTAAGTAATTGTAGTCTGTGGGATGTAGCACTTTCTATACACTTTCACTTTAATTCTACTTGGAAAGCCTCCTCTCAAATTCTTCTCTTACCCATGGCTGAATCTTACAATGGTGTTATTTTCTTTTCAGGCTTTAAGAGTAAAGATTCTGTCCCTAAACTTGTGGCTGATTTTATGGCTAAGAAGTTTTCACTTGATCCATTAATAACACATGTTTTACCTTTTGACAAAATAAATGAAGGATTTGACCTGCTTCGCTCTGGAAAGAGGTAGATATTAAATTTCTTTTTTCTTGTAGGGGTTGGCCAATAGAGAAAAATGGTGAAAAAATGAATAAAACATTGGAGTGCCTTAGTTCTCCATTACTAGTTCAGTCTTAGGATATAGAACATTTTACACCATAGTGTGAGAAACTAAAACAGTTGCTCTGTACTACCTGTTCTACTGAAACCAAACTATTTTGTTTACAAATGATCAGAGCCACCCAAGCTTTATTTATAAGAGAACAGTCACCCTTGCAAGGAAAAAGATTCAGAGCCACAGAATCTTAATTATAACATGGAGTCACTGCCTGACCACCTAAAAAGAGTTACCATTAGTGGCTATAAATTTAAATTATATTAAAGCCCTACTCATTATGGAAAGAGTTGGAGTTACCTTGGGATTTTTTTATATACAGCTATCACTAATTTTTTTCACTAAATTCATTTTTAATTTTTCCTTTTTTCTGTTTACAAAGAGTTTTCACGAATAAAAATGATAGGCATAGCTTAGAGATATTGCAGGTTCAGTTCCAGACCACAGCAATAAAGCAAATATTGCAGTAAAGCAAGTCAAACAAAGTTTTTGCTTTCCCAGTGCATTTAAAAAGTTATTTTTACATTATACTGTAGTCTAGTTAAGTGTACAATAGCATTATGTCTAAAAACTAATGTACAGACCTTAATTTTAAAAATATTATTTTGGGGCACCTGGGTGGCTCAGTCGGTTAAGCATCCAGCTTTGGCTCAGGTCATGATCTCAGGGTTCATGGCTTCAAGCCCCACGTCGGGCTCTGTGCTGACAGCTCAGAGCCTGGAGACTGCTTCAGATTCTTTGTCTCCCTCTCTCTCTGACCCTTCCCTGTTCACACTGTCTCTCTCTGTCTCTCAAAAATAAATTAAAAATATTTTTAAAAATATTATGTTGCTGGGGCACCTGCCTGGCTCAGTTGGTTAAGCACCCAGTTCTTGATTTTGGCTCAGGTCATGATCTCATGGTTCATGGGATCAAGGCTTGCATCAGAGATTCTCTCTCTTCCTCTCTCTCTCTGCCCTCCCCCACACTCTCTTTTGTCCTCTCTCTCTCAAAATAAATAAACATAAAAAATATTGTGTTGCTAAAAAATGCAAACCATCATCTGAGCTTTCAGCGAGTTGTAATTTTTTTGCTAGTGGAAAGTCTTGCCTCAGTCTTGCCTTGGTTGTTGACTAATCAGGGGGGATGTTACTGAAGTTTGGAGTGACTATGGCAATTTCTTAAAATCATACAGCAATAACTGGGTGTTGTAAGTAAGCAATGAATCATAGGAATCTACCCCCAAAACCAAGAGTGCACCATACACACTGTATGCTAGCCAATTTGACAATAAATTATATTAAAAATAAATAAGACAGCAATAATTTGTCATATCCATTGATTCTTCCTTTCACTAGAACACTTTGTATTGTTATTAATTGACATAATTTCAATATCATTGTGTCTCAGAAAACAGGGAGGTCCAGAAAAGACACAGATACAGGGGAATGCCAGTCACAGTCAGAACACACACCATATTTATGGATTAAGTTCACCATCTTATATGGGCACATTAGTGGTAGCCCCAAAACAATTACATAATAACAGGAAAGATTACTGATCACAGATTACCATAACAAATATAATAACAATGAAAAAGTTTGAGATATTGTAAGAATTACTAAAATATGACACAGAGACATGAAGTGAACAAATGCTGTTGGAAAAATAGTACTTGTAGACTTACTCAACACAACACAAGGTTGTCACAGACCTTCAATGTGTAAAAAAAAAAGGGGTATCTGCAAGGAGCAATAGAGTGTGGTGTGCCTGTGCTGAAAAGAGGACTGCTCTTTTAAATGCTCAACCTGACATTTCCTTCAAAGCTGAATGCTCCTTGGACTCTCACATGGAAGAATGTGTGTTATCCAAACATTAAAACAATTAACATCTTTTATTTCCTGTTTCAGCATCCGCACCATCCTGACATTTTGAGACCATACAAATGCCTTCGTTTGAAGCAGGTCTTTTGGCTCCTGTACCTTCTGGAACCATCAGCCAGACAGCATCATTAACTCTGTTCTTCAAGAATGCAATCAATCAATTATACATGAGAGCTTTCCAAAAGAAGCAAAAAAATGAAATGAAATCCTTTTTTTTTAAATCTTTTTTTTCAAACAAATGTTTAAAATCCCAGTGAAAGCTAGATGCATCATCAGCTGCATAATTGAGTCCAGTAAACTTTCCTTCTTATTCATTCTACTCATGTTGAATTGTGCCATCTTTCCCATGGAGGAAAGGTAGATATTTCTTGCACTTCTTGTATCTTTGCCACCCTGTCACTGAAACCCAGGGAGCAGGTCCTCACTATACTTGTCTCCCAGCACACACATGATGAGCTACCACACTTGAACCCTTCTATTTCTGCTCTATTTCCACTGTTTGTATTTTCCTTTTTATGGAATGTACCCAAGCCCTATGGGTAATGCTATTCTCTTTTTTCATATAATCTTATATTAGTTTCAAATGTACAAGTGATTCAACATTTATTTACATTAGGAAGTAATCGCCACAATAAATCTAGCTACTTTCTGTTACCACATGAAGTTGTTACCATATTATTAACTATATCCTAAATTCAAGGAACTTTTTAGGAAAATGTCACATACTTTTATATGACAGACAGAAGTATATTTATTGCTTCTTATACTGTTTGTAGTGAACATACAATTGTTTTTTTAAACAGAAGCAATTTCATGCTACATGTGATAAATATGAAATTCAGATATTAAATGTGAAAACTGAACTATTCCTAGAACCATATTCAAAAATCTGTATCTTTTACTCATGAAAGTGCTTTGTTGGATAAATACTTAGTTAATTATTATAATTAACTGAAAATAAGTCATAAGGTAATTTAAAAGTAGTATGGCAGCTTGAAGTGTAGGGATGGGAATGAAACAGCTATGGACACAACTTGTAACTAAGAAATGGCACAAACATCCAAAAAAGTATGTTTTCTAAGTAAATACATGTGCATATACAGATATGTATCTTTACAGAAATTATTTTTAACCTAGAACCTCTCTATTAACTACCATGTCTTAAATCTATAATCCTGGAATTTAATTTTTTGAGTATGTAAAAACCTATGGTACTCATTTGTTCATGCTTTCCCTCAAGGGAAAATTTGCATTTTAAGCTTTATCTCTAAATGTACATAGAAAGCTAAAAACCTTATTCCTTTAAGAGGTGTTGTCTCTCTTCAAAAGTGTTATTTGTTTCCATGTCTACAATTTGTGGAAAGAATTTTAGACTTAGTTCAAGTGAGCTACCACTTAATTGTGACCTTAATTGGAAGTTACTCAACCTCTCTGAGCCCATTTTATCCTTTTTCTTAAAAAAATTACTCTGAACACAAGGACCACAAAACCTTTTCTTTATTTAAGTATGAAAGATTAATTTAATGCCTTTGGCACACTTTTTACTGTAGAGGATATATGTATCAGCATTAACAGTTCATACAGATATCAAGACCTCTAGATTATGAAAATATTAAAAGTTTATCCCATTTCTGCAGAACAGCTTTTTAAAAGATTCTATGGGAGCCTCAAAGTCATACGCTTCAGATAGAAATTCTCCACAGGCTGAAGTGCCAAAATGTAAAGCCTCTGTGGTGACTCATGTACTTTAGATCAAAACCAGTGATGGAGCACTGCGCATGCACCCCGCGCCCCACCTCACCAGGTGATCCGGGTTCCCTGTACGCCAGGTCAGAGCAGATAACACCTTCAACACCCCTGTTTGACAGATTGTTCACAGTTTCAGACCAACCCCTCATTCATAATGATAGTGGAAGGAGAAAGGCAATATCACTTTTTTACCATGTAGAAATGGGAGGTGAAAGTAGATTACAAACAAAATGTCAATCAGTGTAATAAAACAATGCCTGTGTCAGCTGGGCTTTCATTGAACAACAAATCAGCACCTCTTAACAGTCAGCACAATTTACCTAAACACCCCTGAGGTGGACCATCTACTGTGGACTGCCCTCTGATGTCTGTGCATTGGGAATGCATTGAGAGATGATGTACAGCTGATAAATTTCCATGAAATAAATTGCCAGCAAACCTTCTAACTTTGTAACTATTGATAAAAAAGATGAAAAATGTTTGTTTAGATCATGCCTAGATTATGGACTATATTTCTTATATTTAGAAATTAGTATTTACTTGTAAATTTTTAAAAGAAAAAACTGAGATACTTATAAAGTCCCAAAGCAAATGTGTTCTCTTCTCTCCATGCTGCCAGTAAGCCAAATCAAAACACACACACACACACACACACACACACGCACACAAAGTGCTCAAGAATGTGTGTAGATGAGAAAGTGATTTAATTGCAAACCAAAATCTTTCTTTCATGAAGCTACCCAACTCTTTCATTTTACATCTGAAACTAATAATATAGTGTATGTTAACTGAAATTTAAATAACATTTCCCACAGAGCTAGAAAAACCCCAAAATTTGTATGTAACCACAAAAGCCAAAGAAATCTTGAAAAAGGAAAGCAAAGCTGGAGGCATCACAATTCCAAACTTTAAGCTATATTATGAAACTGCAGTCATCAAGACCGTGTGGTACTGACATAAAAACAGACATATAAATCAGTGCAACAGAACAGAAAATCCAGAAATGGACCCATAACTATAGAGTCAACTAATCTTTGACAAAGCAGGAAAATATCCAATAAGAAAAAGTCTCTTCAACAAACAGTATTGGGAAAACTGGACAGCCACAAGCAAAAGAATGAACCTGGACCAATTTCTTACATCATATACGAAAATAAATTCAAAATGGCTGAAGGACCTCAACATAAGAACCATCAAAATCCTAGAGGAGAATATGAACAGCAACCTCTTTAACCTTAGCCAGAACAACTTCTTACTAGACACATCACCAGAGACAAAGGAAACAAAAGCAAAAACAAAATGGCTAAAATTAACAACACAAGAAACAACAAGTGTTGGTGAGGATGTGAAAAAAAAAGGAACCCCCTTGTAGTGTTGGTGGGAATGCAAACTTGTGCAGCCATGTGGAAAACAGTATGGGGCTTCCTTAAAAAGTTAAAAATAGAAGTACCTTATGATATAGCAATGGTACCACTAGACATTTACCCAAAGGATACAAAAATACACATTCCAAGGGGTACATGTCCCCAGTGTTTATAGCAGCATTATCAACCATAGCCAAACTATGGAAAGAACCCAAATGTCCATCAACTGATGTATGGATAAAGATGTATGTACATACATACACACACACAATGGAGTATTACTCAGCTATCAAAAGGAATGAAATCTTGCCATTGGCAATGATGTGGATGGAGCTAGAGTGTATTATGCTAAGCAAAATAAAGCAGGCAAGAAAGACAAATACAATATGATTTCACTCATGAGGAATTTAAGAAACAAAACAGATGAACATACTGGAAGGGGTGGGGAAGAGAGAGAATGAGGGAAACTAACCATAAATTTTATTTATAATAGAGAACAAATTTGTGGGTTAATGAAGGGAGTGGGGTAGTGATGGGTTAAATGAGTGATGGGCATTAAGGAGGGCACTTGTTTTCTTGAGCACTGGATATTATATTTAAGTGATGAATCACTAAATTCTACTCCTGAAAATAGTATTACATTATATGTTAACTAACTAGAACTTAAATAAAAATTTGAAAAGGAAAAAAACTACAATGATATATCATCTCACACCTGTCAGAATGGCTAAAATCAACAAAACAGGAAACAACAGGAGTTGGCAAGAATGTGGAGAAAAAGGAACACTTGTGCACTGTTGGTGGGAATACAAAATGGTGCATCCACTGTGGAAAACAGTATGGAGGTTCCTCAAAAAATTAAAAAAAGAAAACTACCTTACAATTCAGTATTTACCCAAAGAATATAAAAACACTTATTTGAAAGATATATGCACTCCCATGTTTATTGCAGCATTATTTACAATAGCCAAATTATGGAAGAAGCCCAGGTGTCCATCAGTAGATGAATGGATAAAGAAGTGGTCTATATACACAATAGTATATTATTTAGACTTAAAAAAAGAATGAAATCTCGGCATTTGCAATGGCATGGATGGAGCTAGAGAGTATTACACTAAGCAACACAGGCCAGTCAGAGAAAGACAAATACCATATGATTTCACTCATATGTGGAATTTAAGAAACAAAAGAAACGAAGAAGCGAAGAAAGAGAGAGAGTGAGAAGTCAAGAAACAGACTCTTAGCTAAAGAGAACAAACTGATGGTTTCCAGAATGGTGGTAGTTGGAGGGATGGGTGAAACAGTTGATAAGGATTAAGAGTACACTTATCATGATGAGCACTGAGTAATGTAGAGAATTGCTGAATCACTGTATTGCACCCCTGAAACCAATGTAACACTGTACTTTAAGTAAATTGAAAATTTTTAAAAGCTTTAAAAAAAGAAAAAAATTATAATTAATGTCCCGTAGGATAATTTATCTGCTAATAAATATTCGAAGTTTTAGAGTGGGTGGGAGACAGATACTGAGAAATAATTTAAGGACCATTTCTTTTGAACCTGAATTCAAGCTTCAGAAGTGAAACAAAAGCTAAGTCCTTCATTAACGGAAGGAAATCTTCAAACTCTAATTAATAGCAGAAAGAATTTAGAACTGTCAATGTCCATTTACTTTACATTTGCTACCTTCCCCTCCTTCAGCGACACTCAAAGACAAGACATTGAAGAATATGCTGGTTTACTTTTGAGCACAAAAGAGATTTGAAGGCCTTGGGCTATTCTCCATTTCTCCAATAGTTCTCCAATAGTTCTGAAGAAAAAGAAGGGAATGAAGAAGAAAGGGGTGAAAAAACAATTACATCCAAAACTAATGCCTAAAGGAGAAACTGTCGATGTTTAACCTAAACTTTGTACTCTGTGATTATACTGATTGTTACCTGGAGGTAAATATATACACCTAAATTTAAAAATAAAGAGGAGTTTGACAAAAGGAAAATTTGGAGGAGGCTCCCAGACAGAGGGCTCAGTATGAAAGAGCAGAATGTGTTCAGAGAATTATAATCATTTAGTATTGCTGACCTGCAGACTTCAGAATGGAAAATGTGTGAGATCAGGTAATAGTGATTCCTGAATTTCTCAAAGGATCTTTAGATTTTATCCTTTGGGCCATGGGAGCTTTACTGAAATTTTCTGAGCAGAGTGGTGATTAGTCAGAACACATTAGAAATCCATTCCTGAAGCCCTGAGGAGGGGGCATTAGAGATGAGGACAGTAAGGAGCCTTTCACTATGTAGAAGCAACAATTTAAAACAGATAAGAGCTTGTTTTAGAGCAGTGTCAAAGGGGAAAGAGTACATCAGATAAATAAGATATTCTGAGGAAGCACAGGTGACATGGGCAGCAAGACTGAGAGAGTAGATGGACATGGAATTGAGGAATTTGGGATCTAAGAACGCATTAGGTGTTTGTGGTGAAGATAGTTACGTTTGGCATTGTACTTGGCAAGTTTGAAGTGCTCCTAAAATATTCAAATAAAGTTGTCTATACAAAGTTTAGAGCTGAGAATTAAATTCTGAGCTAAATATATAGATTTGGGGTTGATTCCCATTTTAATAATTCTCCACAGTGTAAGTCCTCCTTTCCTAGCATTGAATTCTCCCTTGGTCCCCTCCCTCCAAAAACTGATTGATGCAGAAGTGTAATTAAGTTCCTCCAAATACATTCATAAGAGACAATACTTGAGAACTGCATTTTGTCAAAAAGAAGCTGGATATGAAGCATCCATTCCATTGGTGCCGATCACAGAGAAGGACAGACAGGTTCTGGAGCTGGAGTCAGGAGCTGTTCCAGTAGCTCCCTGATTAATACAAAGGCACAATTCCCTTAGCAAGCTAGGTCCTGACATTATTTTTGGAAGCTCAGCCTAGAGTCTACTGGGTTCTATGAGCTGCATACCTCTCTCAAGAAATCCCTTCTGTGTAAACTAGCTTGAGTGGATTCTGTTATCTATAACAATGAGCACTTTGCCAAGTTTTGAGCATTAACTAAACCACTGGGCATAGATAATACAGCCCAGGAAGAGAGTATAAGGCATTAGGAGAATAACAAAAGTATAAACAGAAGAAGCATTTCAGTCAGGGAGAAACTATCAGCTAAAGGCCACAGGCAGAAGAGATTGCACTATTATCTGTGGAACCATGAATACCTCAATAGATTGAGAACTAGAAGATATGATTGAACAGGAAGAGAGAGGACAGACTGTAAAGAGACCCTCCATGTCAGGTTTGGCTCCTTTTCTCCAGGAAAAAGCCGTTGTTGAAGTTTTAGCAAATATGCCAATCTGGAAAATTAATATAAAGTACTAAACAGAATAGATTGAAGCTGAACAAAAAGACTAACTGGAGAGGATTTCAATGGGACATAAGTGACATAATGAAAGAGGGATCACAAGAGATAGATGTGAGAAATGCCATAAAGAAAGGGTCATTAAGAAGAGGGTTTGTTATAAGAGAAAAGCCAAAGATTGTCAGAAGTCTAGAGATCAAGGGAGAAGTGAAGAAGAATAATCCATTGTACCAAACAGAACATCAAAAAAAAGTTTTTAAAAAGAAATCTTAGAAACATGGATTTTTGAGGTGACAGGAGGTATTCAAAAGATGTCCAGTAAGTAGATGTGAGACTTGAGATCTGAGATGTTACAGGAGTTAAGGTGGTCATTCTCCTCAATACTTGGTTATACCAAGCAGAGGTAATAGTTAAAAGCATGAAAAAAGAATTTCTGAGAGCAGAGGACCTGTGCTGGGATGTGTCCTCATCTTTGGGGTGAAAAAAGAGAAGGAAGGTCTGTGAAGAGAAGAGACAAACAGCAGCCAGTGGAGATAGGAAGACAATGAGGAGACACTGGGTTATGAAGACCTTAGAGTGAAGGAAAGAGGGAAAGAGCTCCCCTTTACCTCTGGAAGTGGCAGTTCTAGTAACGAGAATGAGAAGAGAAGTAAATGGCATAAACAAAGAAACTCAAGAGTTGAACTGCAAGGGAAAAGAGGTAAGTATAATCAACTTTAAAAGATTGGACAAGTAGACTATAATAGCAGTAGCAACAGGGCCAGGAGGAAATTCCTTTTTAGGGGGCAATTAGAAAAATAATGAGGAAGATCTCTAATAAAGGACTGATTATCCCCATAATTTATGCATATGGGGAAATGCTTTCCAAATTCCAAATGATCTAGAAAGAAACCTCCAAAATATGATGTGTGGACTGGACATTAGTTATAACAGCCATCTTAGTAAATTCACCTTGCAACTTCATGGGTTAACTGATTGCTAATGACTGTGAACTGCAACTTTGGACCATGAGATATTAACATATCCAAATTAAAAATAAATACGTAAGAGGATCAGTTATAATTGTAGTCACCAACCTAGTCCACCTTCCATATGCTTAACAATATGTTGCAGTTTATACATAAAGAAAATAATACTTACATCCTAGGATAAAAGCACAAAATTTAGATTCTTTTGGTGTTGTTGGGGAATGCTTTCTGCTACCCTAGACAAGAGCATCTTCACTGCAAGTCTTGTTAAGGGTAGTATAAATGTCAAACGTGAGTCTAGGATGGTGGATAAGTAGACAGCCAGGTAGAAGCAAAGATGTTGGGAGTCTGGCTATAGATTTTGGCTATGGAGGGGTAAAAGCTTACCCATTCCCTTGGGAATCCAGTTACACTAACAGAATCCAATGCACTCACTACCTGTCCCACAGGTGGCCTCATGAAGACCCTAAAGTGAAGATGCACAATTTTCATTTGTCAACTAAGCATCCTGAGTATTATAAATATGTATTAAAGAGTGAATGTTTCACATTAAATAGACCAACCTCCAAGGAAGAACTCTTTTTAACCCTGATTTATATATACATATAAACAATAAGAGTCTGGTTTAAAGGCACACAGCTTACACAAACAATGTGCTCTAAAAAACAGTATGTCAATACTGGCCCTATCGCCTTACTGATGCTTTGTCTATGAGGGACACCCCATATAGCCTTCTTTCTACCACTTTGTAAGTTAGCATGTAAACTAAATGTATCAGACAGTGAGCATGTTTCAAAAGATAAATAATGAAAACAGTAACAGTCAAACTCCTGGAAGACAGTGGAACCAGAATATGTATGTTTACCTCACCCTAAAAATCAAAAAGCTAACTTGTTCCTACACTCATAGATGACTGACCCTATACAATTTGTTATCCAATGAATATTACAAGCCTTTCAAGACTATTGGCCATCCATCCATCAAGTTTCCAGCTAGAAAGATTCAGGCAGTGATTTTTCCCAGGATTATGGAGCCCAGTGTCAGTTCTCATAATTATGCCAGATTTTCCTTAGGGCTACTGCCCTGAGCGTGCTGCAGAAGGTCTGCAGGGACTCTCTCCCAAGTATGAAAAGTGACTATATGAAAAATAAGACGAGTTTTCTAAAGAAGATTTTTTAAAAAAAACAAAATTTGCAGATTCAATGGACTATTGCTACTTTCATTTTATTATCTTTAGAAGGTGATATGTTTATTCCACTCATGTTATCTTTGCTCAAAATGTGTTTTTAAGCATTGACATAAAAGTCTGCAACATCTAATTTTAAAAGTCTATAGTAATAATGTAAGGAAAACCATGAACTCTGCATTTTAAAAAAATGAGAGAGTTTGAATCTCAACAGGCAGTGCAGATCCCTGCAACTATCTAGTTTGAATTCTACCAAGTAACTAGTACAAATTAGCTAACATCAGTTTTCTCATCTGTAAAATAGGGATAATAAAAGTACCTATCTACAGCATCTTTATGATACCTAAATGAGACAGTTCATGTAAAATTCATATTCCCACCCCCAGTAGTCCCTTGTTCCATGGGATAGAATAGTCATTGTCTTGCCGCCTCTACCACAGGGCTTGGGAAAACTATATACTTACTTTCCTAGTTTTTCTTGCATCTATGAGTGGCCATATGACATACTTCCTGCCAATAGAGATATATAACAAAATTTTGGTGAGGTCTTCTGAAATGAAGCTGCCCATTTCTGAACGAAAAAAGGAAGTCTGCTTAGCACTATCCCTTTTTTCCTCCTTCCCCTCTCCCTTTGCTGATTAAACATAGTTGTAAAACCTGGAACAGGAACAGCCATCTTGGACCCAGTGATAACAATCATGGGAAAGGCTAGGGTACATTTTGGAACACTGGTCTTGACGTTATCGTGCTGCTGAACACATGCAGTAAAATGTCTATCTCCCAATTCTCATCACCTGGGAAGAAAATAACCCATAGGTGTTTAATGTGCCCTGAGTCAGGTTTTCAATTACTTACCCTTGAATCTGTTTCAAACTAATATACTTCTTAGGACTGCTTTAGAGTTCCTAATCCCCACACTGAAATTTGAACTTGAGCCTCACTACCTGGTGTACCCCTCCTCCCTCGCATAAGCCTGCCAAACATAAAATGCCATCATGTTGAGAGAAATGAAAAAGTGAATAAACAAAATGAACTACTAAAATACTTCTGTGAAAGACACCAAAACTCCTTTACTGTGACAAATTACCCAATAATGGAAACATAGACATCACAAGACATGGCAGCAGGAGAATTTTTTCTCCTGGCTCCTGAACAGATAGTTCTACAGCTTACATGTCAAGTGTTCATGTGTTGACTTATATACAACCTTTAATATTCTGTAAAATGTTACGTTGACCTTTAGTATGCTTATTACATTTAACATTATGCTAAATTATGATAATCTTTTACTTAAATCCCTCACTGCAAGGGCTGTATCTTATGGTGCCAAGACCATGTTTAATGTATATCTAATCTCCCCAGAACTAAACACACTGCAGTACAAATGGTAGGGCAGCAGTAAGTGCTGTTTTGCAACTTAATACTTTGCAATTTAGACATGTGCCATCAGCAATAAATCACACTATTGTGCAGTAATGAAATTTCATCATGTCCATTACACAGAGGCTAAAGTGTAAGGCTAAAGTCCCATTTGTTAGTATATAGGCTTATATAAACATGGAAAAAGGTGTAGAAATGTTCAAAATTCACTGTTTACCTCAGACACCTGTGATTGAAGGAAGATGGAAAACTAAAGTTAACCTTTTAAACCTTAACTGTTTGGTTTTACTTGTTACAATAAGATTTATGACTTTATTACTTATAAATAAAACAGTGAAAAAATAAAAATTTCAATGGCCAACATTTAAATGCAGTTGTGAAATAACTTGAAGTGACTGTGATTTTTGGTTTCATATAAGAAAAAAAAACCTCTCTGGCCAAATAATTGTCTAGCCAGTAAAAATTATTTTGAGATGTCTAAACCCTTGAGAAGATTTCAAAACTTTGTACATTTTGGGGAGCACCAGGGTGACTGAGTTGGATGAACATCTATCTGACTCTTGATTTGGGCTCAGATTATGCATGATCTTAGGGTCATGGGATAGATCTCTGCATGGGGCTTCATGCTGAGGGTGGAGCCTGCTTAAGACTCTCTCTTTCTCTCCCTCTGCCCCTCTCCCCCCTCCCTATCTCCATCTCTCTCCCTCCCTCCCTCTCAAATAAAAAAAATTTAAATATTAAAAAAAAACTCTGCACATTTTGCACTTTACTAATTGAGTTGCAGACATGTTTTCTTACCGGACAATTTAAGGAAGCTGAAATTATCTAAGGCAGATATATAAGGCTAGATATAGAAAAAAACATTTCTCACAGACCTTAAAAGAAACCATTAGAGTTATTAAATGTGAGACTATAAAGTCTAATGGATGCTTGGCTTATAGTCATATGAGATGAATATAAACAAACTTCCTGGAATTACCTGCATTGTCCTGGATTCTGCCTTTTTCTTCCCAAGAGACTTATACTGGGGATCTTCAATTGCCCTCTTGGACCCTAAAATAGTGGCAGTTGGGCATGTACCTTTCACACAAAAAACTGGAGAATCCTTCTCAAAAAGATTTGACCAGCCCAAAGAGAAAAGACTTAAATGTACTGACATTGCAGGTTCCCTAAAATAAAAACCACCAGATAATTCCATAGCAAATCCCACGGTAAAGAATTACCACCCACGTGTCCAGCGTTTCTCAACAGTGTGCTAGTGTTCCATTCTTCAACAGAAGAAAATAACCAAGAACCATCAGACATCTGAGGTGACTCTAGCTTTCTAATATGAGAAAGAACAAAGCAAGCAAAGAAAAAGAAGCTCAGAAGAAATAATTTGTGAAAAGAAAGAATTCAAAAATCTTCCAAAAAGCTGTTATTAATAACCTGAAGGAGACAAGAAGATACTGTACGCATGAAATAAGAACATGTTACACTGTAGAAAAATAGCACTTGAGAATGAAAAGTTTTCATAGCATAAATGAAAATCCCATAGAAACATAAAGAGCTCGGAGCGCCTGGGTGACACAGTCGGTTAAGCGTCCAACTCTTGATCCCAGCTCAGGTCATGAGCCCATGCTTCATGAGATTTGAGTTTGAGCCTCGTATGTGGCTCTACACTGATGGCATGGAGCCTGCTTGGGATTCTGTCTCTCCTTCCCTCTGCCCCTCCCCTGCTTCTGCTCTTTCTTTCTCTCTCAAAATAAACTTAGGGGGAAAAAAAACCATAGAAGAGCTCAAGGGATTTCTCTCTCAATACACCTTTTCTCATGAAGCTACCTGATAAAGTTCTCCCAAAGTGACCAATTAATTCTAGAGAAAGACATGGGATCTGGGAAGCTGATGCTCTCACCCCGGAGAGAGTAAAGGGATTCCCCAGTACAAGGGTAGGGAAGTTCCAGGGAGGTTGGTATGCCCAGATGCAAGGCACTGCCAGCCCATTCTATGATAAGCCGAAGACTCTAATGGGAAAGGTGTCTGGCAATAAAGTTTTTGCTTTATTGTATCACAATACACTTGCTTGAAAACGTTCTGTGTTTCAAGGAACTTAGATGGAAGTACTGTTGACGTTCTCTGGAGAACTGTGCTACAAAACTCAAATACTGCTTTTAATGATGACAAAGACATTGATGGAAAACATGCGGCTCTAAAATAGGGATAACGGGCACCTGAGTGACTCAATCAGTGAAGTGTCCCACTTCCGCTGAGGTCATGATCTCACAGTTTATGGGTTGGAGCCCCATGTTGGTCGGGCTCTGGGCTAATAGCTCAGAGCCTGGAGCCTGCTTTGGATCTACCCATCTCCCAGTCGAGCAAGCTCGCACTCTTTCGCACTCTTTCTCTCTTTCAAAAATAAAATAAACATTAAAAAAAATAAGAAGGAGATACTAATGAGTCTACTACACAATTATTATGAGGATTAAATGAGTTGATAAATGTAAAGCGTTTAAAATGGTACCTGAAACTCAATTAGAACGACAAAGATACTAGCTATCACTGTTATTATTATCAGGCAGGTTATTTAACTCTGGACCTGGGCTTCCTAGAACACTGAATTTATCACTAGTTTTTTTACCTGGAAAAATTGATGTAAACTCCTTAAAACTCAGCATCCTCATCTGTAAAATGTGCATCACAAACATACCTAATTCACATATTGATTTTAAGAACTGAAATTCATTCAAAGTATTCAGGAAACTAAGCACTCCACTGAATATGATATATTGATAGTAATAGTTTGTTTTGCATGGACAATAATATTTTTAAATTGAGGAGAAAACTCTCCACCACTAAACAACTATTTTTTTTAATTTTTTAAAGTTTATTTTTGAGGGAGAAAGAAGGAGGGAGGGAGGGGGAGAGACAGAGAGAGAGAGAGAGAGAGAGCATGAGAGAGAGAAGGAAACAGACTGAGAGCCAGGGAGGGGCAGAGAGAAAGAGAGATGCAGAATCCAAAGTAGGCTCCAGGCTCTGAGCTATCAGCACGGAGACCTACATAGGGCTCGAACTCAGGAACCAAACCCTGAGATCTTGACCTGAGCTGAAGTCAGATGCTTAACCGACTGAGCCACCCAGGTGCACATGAACAACTATTTTTAGTTTTAAAATATTTTTATATTGTCACAACCATGGTATTTGTGTTACTTTGCCTTATATCAAAGTACTGTGAATATTTGGGGTTTCCGCATCATCTCAGTAATTTCATTATGCATTTACCAAACATATCATAAAAATGATGTAAAATAAGTCACCAAACTATCTGTGGGACATTCAGATTGTTTGTTGTTTGGTAGTCACAGAGAAATGGAGTGTACATATTTGTGGCTTGGGATTTTGGCTTCTTTTAGATTATTTCTCAAGACCCTCCAGAGACGTGCAAACAGGATGGTGCATATCACTCAGATGTTCTTCAAGGCAGAGTTCCCAGCCTCACAACCACAGAAACACTGGCAAGTACTTAAATTCCCTCAGCATTTTTGGCTTCAGTATTAACGTCAAAATGAAATGCTAACTGTATAACAATTAATGCTTTTGAATGTGGGTATTTTTCAAAATTACCCTAGGAATTAAAAATCTTGGTCCAGAGTTCTTTATGCTGCTACTGAATTCCCTCCTCCGCTCTTCATTTTGTAAATCATCCCTCATGATTTAAAGTTTTCAGACTCTTTATATAATATAAAGTGTTACATTTCTTCTTTCTAAATATTTTTAAATAATATTAATCTCCTCATTTTGCCAAGCAATTTAACCCCCCTAAAATTAAGAATTCGTATTGAGAATGACTTCTGCCAATTATATTATTGTTTCTTAGGTGTTTGTAAATTATGAGTCCTTTACGGAAAAAAGAGACAGCCAGGGTCTCTTGCAAAGATGCTAGTTTTTCCCTTTTAGGCTTTAGAGTCAAACCCTAGCAATGCTCCTAATTAGCTGAAAAACTGTATTAGAGATGCCAGTCATTGCCTTCCTGGTAACCTTCCAAGAGGGTTTGTGGTAATTTGTTACAAAAGCAATGCAAAATATACTACCTGTTGTAACATGGCCATCTGAGGACTGTGGGTAGTCATGTCACCCTCCCTGACGACAGCCTAAAAAGGTTCTATTTTAAGAAACCATGTACTTAAATTAGGTCCACCTGTATAATCCAGGATAATCATCTCAAGATCTTTAAGAAAAACAAAAAAACTAATTTAAAACCATATGTGTTTGATAAGTTCTTTATAGGTTTTTGGACACTAACCCTTTATCAGATTTGTCATTTGCAAATATCTTTTCCCATTCTGTAGGCTGTTTTTTAGTTTTGCTGATTGTTTCCTTTACTGGGCAGAAGATTTTATCTTAATGAGGTCCCAACAGTTCCTGTCTAGTTTTGTTTACCTTGCCTTTGGCAATCTGTCTAGTAAGTTGCTTCACTGAGGTCAAAGAGGTTGCTGCCTGTGTTTTCCTCTCGAATTTTGATAGTTTCCTGTCTCTCATTAGGCCTTTCGTCCATTTTGAATTTATTTTTGTGTATGGTGAAAGAGTGTGGTCCAGTTTCATTCTTCTGCATGTTGCCACTCAGTTTTCCCAACACCATTTGTTGATGAGACTGTCTTTTTTTCCATTGGATATCTTTTCCTGCTTTGTTGAAGATGAGTTGACCCTATAGTTGTGGGTACATTTCTGGGTTTTCTCTTCTGTTCCACTGGTCTATGTGTCTGCTTTTGTGCCAGTATCATACTGTCTTGATGACTACAGCTTTGCAACATAGCTTGAAATCTGGAATTGTGATGCCTCCAGTTTTGTTTTTCTTTTTCAGGATTGGTTTGGCTATTTGGGGTCTTCTGTGGGTCCAAACAAATGCTGGGATTGTTTGATTCTAGCTCTGTGAAGATTGCTGGTGGTTGTTTGAACCTCAACACCCAGATGGTCATGGAGGGGAGCACTTGTGGAGAAGAGCACTGGGTGTTATATGGAAACCAACTTGGTAATAAGCTATTTAAAAAATAAAAAAATAAAAAAATTGGAGAAACCATATAAAAAAAAAGAAACTCAACACCAAAAAAACAAACAACCCAGTTAAGAAATGGGCAGAAGACATGCATAGACACTTTTCTAAAGAAGACATCCAGATGGCCAAAAGACACATAAAAAGATGCTCAACATCACTCATCATCGGGGGAATACAAATCATAACCACAATGAGATATCACCTCATATGTGTCAGAATGGCTAACATTAATAACACAAGAAACAACAGGTGTTGGCAAGGATGTGGAGAAAGGTGAACCCTCTTGCACAGCTGGTAGGAATGCAAACTGGGGCAGCCACCCTGGAGAACAATATGGAGGTTCCTCAAAAAACTAAAAATAGAATGACCCTATGATCCAGCAATTGTATTATTAGGTATTTACCCAAAGGATACAAAAATACAGATTTGAAGTGGTATATGCACCCCAATGTTTGTTTTTTTAAATAATATTTTATTGTCAAATTGGTTTCCATATAACACCCAGTGCTTCTCCCCACAAGTGCCCCCCACCATGAACATCACCCCCTCCCTCCCTCCCCCTCCCCCTTCAGTCCATGGTTCGTTTTCAGTATTCAGTATTCTCCCTTGATCTGTGTCCCTCACTCTCCCCCGCTCTCTTTCCCCCTTCCTCTCCCCATGGTCCCCTGCCAGGTCTCTCCTGTTAGACCTATGAGTGCAAACATATGGTTTCTGTCCTTCTCTGCCTGACTTATTTCGCTTAGCATGACACCCTCAAAGTCCATCCACTTTCCTACAAATGGCCAGATTTCATTCTTCCTCATTGCCATATAGTACTCCATTGTGTATATATATACACCACATCTTCTTGATCCATTCATCAGTTGATGGACATTTAGGCTTTTTCCATGATTTGGCTATTGTAGAAAGTGCCGCTATGGGCATTGGGGTACATGTACTCCTATGCATCAGCATTTCTGTATCCCTTGGGTAAATCCCTAGCAGTGCTATTACTGGGTCATAGGGGAGTTCTATCGATAGTTTTTTGAGGAGTCTCCACACTGTTT
>NC_043700.1:115562916-115579937 GCF_006229205.1 Suricata suricatta
ACACACACACACACACACACACACACACACACACACACCAGAATATTACTTGGCCATCAAAAATACAAAATCATGCCATTTGCAACAATGTGGATGGAGCTAGAATATTTTAGGCTAAACAAAATAAGTCAATAAAAGACAAATATCATATGATCTCACTCATACATGGAATTTAAGAAACAAAACAGATGAACATATGGGAAGTTGGGGGGAAGAGACAAAAGGGAAACAAACCATAGAGACTCTTAATGATAGAGAACAAACTAGGGGTTAATGGAGGGAGGTAGATGAGTGATGGACTGGATGGGTGATGAGTATTAGGAAGGACACTTGTGATGAGCACCAGGTGTTGTATGTAAGTGAGGAATCACTGAATTCTACTTCTGAAACCAATACTGCACTATATATTAACTAACTTAAATGTAAATAATAACAAATATATATGCACCTCTGTGTTATTATAGCATTATTTACAATATTGAAGGTTCAGAATCTGCCTACATGTCCATCGATAAATGAATGGATAAAAAAGACATGGAATATGTATGTTGTATATGTATATATGTGTATATATCCTCAGCCATTACTGAGTCATAAAAAAGAATGAAATATTGCCATTTATGACAACATGGATGAACCTAAGGGTACCATGCTAATAAGTGAGACAGAGAAAGACAATATTATTTCATTTATATATGGGATCTAAAAAACAAAACAAATGAACAAACAAGCAAACAACAATAAAAACAGAAACAAATTCATAAATACAAAGAAGTGGTGGTTGTCAGAGCAAGGGGGGGGTGGGAGGATGAACAAAATAGGTGAAGGTTATAAGAGGGACAAGCTTTCAGTTATAAAATTAATAAGTTACAGGGATGAAAAGTAGAGCACAGGGAATAGAGTCACTACTACTGTAATACTGTTGTATGGTAACAGATGACACATCACGGTGAGCATCATATAATGTATGGCATTGTCAAATCACCAAGTTGTACACCAGAAACTAATAAAGCATTATATGTCAACCATACTTCAATAATAAAAAAATGAAGTAACAGTACACCTGCAAAATCCCTTTTGCCATGTTAGGCAACAGGCAGTTGACCTTAAACAACACAGGTTTGAACTGCACAGACAGATTTTCTTTTCAATAAATCAGTACTATAAATTTATTTTCTGTTCCTTATGGTTTTCTTTTGCATTATTTTTTCTTTTTGGTTTTTTCCCCTTATGATTTTCTTTATTGTTTTATTTTTAGTTTTTATTTTAAAGATTGTTTTTTGTTTATTTTGAGAGAGAGCCAGTGCGAGTCAGGGAGGGGCAAAGGGAGAGAGGGAGAGAGAATCCTAAGCAGACCCCATGCTGCCAGCGCAGAACCCAATATGGGGCTCAAACCCACGAAACCGCAAGATCATGACCTGAGCTGAAACCAAATGTCAGATGCCTAAATGACAGAGCCATCCAGGCACTCCTCCATTATGATTTTCTAAATAATACTTCCTTTTTTCTACCTTACTTTATTGTAACAATACAGTATTTAATACATATAAGATACAAAATATGTGGTAATCAACTGTTCATGTTATTGGTAAGGCCTCTATTCAACAGTAGGCTATTAATTAAGTTTAGGGAACCAAAAGTTACATGCAATTTTCCACTGTGCAGTGGAAAGGGGTGATCGGTGTCCCTAACCCCTGAGTTGTTCAAGGGTCAACCATATTCATAGGTTCGGAGGATTAGGAATGGACATTTCTGAAGGCCATTTATCCTTCTTACTCCAAGGCGGGCTGTGACTAGGTTTGAAACAATCATATCCTCTCTCTGGAGAATCCAAACTTAGAAGATGGTGCTTGAATTGCAACATTATACAGAGTTGGGTTCAGTTACAGAGAGAAAGAGGGACAGAGAGGGGCGTCTGGGTGGTTCAGTCCATTAAGCATCCAGCTTCGGCTCAGGTCACGACCTCACGGTTCGTGGGTTAGAGCCCCGCGTTGGGCTCTGTGCTGACAGCTCAGAGCCTGGAACCTGTTTCGGATTCTGTGTCTCCCTCTCTCTCTGACCCTCCCCTGTTCGCACTGTCTCTCTCTGTCTCTCAAAAATAAATTAAGAAAAAAAAAAGAGGGACAGAGACAGAAGGAGAGAGACAGAGGGGACTGATACCCTGTAACCCTTTAGAAACTGATAAAATTACCTTTGAATTTTCCAGACATTGTTCCAGATCTGTTATGGCCATCTTGGTTTTGGAACACTGATATCCAGTAACATGTCCTCTACTCTTTTAACCTGCCCATCTAAACTTCTACAAGGCAGGGAAAAGAGTGAGAGCAGAAAACTTGCCAAATAGTATCAAAATAAGACAGCCTGACTCTATGGAGTGGAGTTTGTCTCCATGTGTTTTTGGTCATTCATGGAGCCAAATGTTCATGGAGTGATAGAATTGTCATGATTGGGTATCAGAGCTCCAAAATCACTTGGGACTTGAAAACAAGGTGGTAATGGCTATAATTCCCTCAAATCCCAGGCCCCCAGTCAGGGGAGATGAGTAAACAGGAGAATGTGTGAAAGGGGATATTAAGAGAAAAGATACTATTCAAGGGTCTTTGTGTTGTTGATTCCAACTATATCTCTCAATTCCAACTCATCTTTCTAGGTTAGTCTTAATAAAATACCTTTCTTTCAAGGCTTCCTTGACTCTATAAGTAGAAGTCACTCCTCCATTTCAGTGAACAAATATCTGAGCATTCACTATTTGCCAGGCATTGAGTTAGGTTTTGAAAATGCACAAGTGAAAAAAAACAGGGTACAGTCTTCCCCCTCTGAATACTACTTTGAAACTCTCCTGCCACTGACCACTTGCAACATCGTATGAGGGCTTCTCTGCTTGTTAACTGAGTGAATGCTGACCCCCACAGCTATCTGAAAGCCCTTAAATAGGAAGCACTGGATCATATTTATTACAGATTTCTCATGGTTAGCATATGCCTCCCCTAAGGTAAATGAGCACAAAAATTCATCAACTATTAAACACCTATTGCATACATCCTACTAAATAGAGCTGAGAACATAAATGAAATTTAAGAAGGTTCCTAACCAGAAATTGCCAGTAAGATTTGAAAGATGGATCTCCATACTAAATAAAAAGAGTAACAGAAGACAATGGGTCCCAAATGCCACAGGAAGAAAGCTCATGTTGAAAGGGGTGACTGTGAGATGGAGCTGACATTATCTCCAGAGTTGAGCACTTTACCTAGGTCTCAGCATTTGGGTAGTATTTGAATAAGCAAAGGGTACAGGAATAGAAGGAACATGATGAGCAAGGGCTGAATGAGGAATGGATTTCTGTTTGGAAGACAATGTAGACACAAGATTTTAAAAAGCATAGGTCCTATACTGGAAAAAATGAAGAGATAGGTGGATGAGAAGGTTAGAGTCAGATTATAAAGGGCCTTGAATGCCAGACACTTTCATCTTTCCTTCAGACCTGTCCAAACTAGATGCAACTTAAAATCATAGGACCTCTCTTGCCTCTGGGAGGTGAATGTTTCTTAGCCCCCAGTGATTTCTCAGTGACTACATAATTGCAGCTTGCAATGAACCAGTCATCAAATTGTTCCCAAGGCAATGCTAGAGAAAGAGGTCCTTTATGTTAACTTATCCACCTGGACATACTATAATTAATTAAATAGTTGTGTGCTCGCTTGGGCAGCACATATACTAAAGTTAAATAATTGGCTGTATGATGGATTTTATAAGGTCACCAAATGTGGATTTTAAAAAACTGGGGTGCCGTGATGGCTCTGGTTTTGGTTTTGACTCAGGTCATGATCTCATGGTAGTGAGATCAAGCCGTGTATCAGGCTCTGCACTGTGCCTGTCTGGAGCCTGCTTGTAATATTCTGTATCTTTCTCTCTCTCTCTCTCTCTCTCTCTCTCTCTCTTTCTCTCTCTCTCTTTCTTGTGCACATTCTCACTCTCTGTATGTCAAAAAATTAAAAATAAAAATAAATCAAACTTCTATTCTCTGGAAACGATACACATACTAAAGAACAAAGGACAGCAGAAATGGCCTAGTGAGGATTTTTCTCTATTCTCCAAGATTATTTAGTCTTCCTCAAATGCCTGCTCCTCTACAAAGTATCCTCTGAGTCCTTCCTTCAGAATAGCACCTCCTCCTCTGCTCCCAGAACACGAACCCATGACACAGCACTTCCCAGATAGTGCTAGACTTGGTTGTCTGTGTGTCTTTTCTCTCATAGATTGTGATCTTGCTTTTATGGATTATAATTGTAGCTAACATTTGTTGAGGATTTTCCTATCTGCCAGGATGCTTCCTAAATGCTTTAAAAGAATTACCTCATTTGTTCATCAAACCACCCTTTGAGGAGGTACTATCATTCGTCCTCATTTTCAAGGAAACTAGGGTCAAAGACAGTTAAACAATAAGCTTAAGTTAACCAACTAGTTGGGATAGGGTCTGCCTGAAGCCAACGCAATGCCATAACCACTGCTCCAAACTCCCTGTTATTACAGGGAGAGGTCACCTTTTATCAGTGTGCCACCCCACCAGGCCCAGCTGAGTGCCTGGAACAGGGAGGTGACACAGGCAGTGCTGATTGGCACTGCACAGAGCAGAAATGCCAGAGACAGTGAGCACCTTTGCTGTGACTGGCATCTGACGTTCCTGCTATGAAGAGGAGAGTGCTGGAGCAAACGTCAATCTTTCTACAGAAATGTTCTGAATAGTAGTAGTTTTATAACAATGAAATGGAGATTAATATGACTGAATATCAATTTAATGCAACACTGAAGTTTAAGGCTCAAAATATGTAAGCAAATTTAATCCCTAAAAATAACTGTCATTAAACTGTCCTGGGTGGAGATTCAAACCCAGTTCTCCCATGTAAGAGAAGGACGGAAAAGAGGAAGAAGAAAAAGACAAGTTTTACCCTGTGGTTTCAACTTCTACATCTCTTAACTCACTCCAACCTAGAAGGCAGTCCCTACACATAAAAAAGTAAACAAAAGAGGGTGTGCATGCTAAATTCCAAATGAACTATATGAAAAAACTTTCTTCCATTGTTATGTAGAGAGAGAGTTAAACAAAGGTGAAGCAGACATGTAAAGAGTAAAAGAACCACTTCCTTTACTTCCATAATTTGGCTTGCTTCCAAATTTGGCTTCCATATTGTCGATACTGCTGCTATACACATGGGGTACATGTACCCCTCTGAATTAGTTTTTTTATATTTTTTAGTAAACACACAGTAGTGTAATTATCGGATTGTAGAGTAGTTCTATTTTTAATTTTGTGAGGATGTTAATTAGAGTGGAATACAGGAAAACACATGGAATAATAAACACAGACTGGTGTGGCCGAAGCAAACAACTGAATAAGGAGCAACATTGGGCTTGCTGTGGTCAGCCTGTCAGTGCAGAACCTGCTTCAGATCTGTCTCCCTCGCTCTGCCCCTTACCCTGCTTGCATTCTCTCAACAATAAATAAACATTAAATAAATGAACAAATAAATAAATATATACTTCTATAAATCACTATTCAGTTCACATCTATGAAGCACTTACTGTTTTCCAGGCATTGTACAAAATGCTGCCTTTACAAATGGGCCTCATCACGTGACCTTCTTCCTTGTGTGTCTGTCTTTGTGTGTACTCTCCTCTTCTTACAAGAACACCAGTTATATTGGATTTACAGCCCATGTTAATCCTGTATGACCTCATTTTAACTTAATGTAACTGATTATATCATCAAAGACCCTATTTCCAAATAAGGCCACACTCTGAAACTCTTGGTGGACATGAATTTGGGAGGGACACTATTCAACCTGGTATAGTCCTTGTCTGGCCTCCTGAAATTCTTATCAATTCTCCATCCCATGTGTAAAATGACGTTACTCCATCCCAATGTTCCCCAAAGTCTTCACCTATTCCAGCATTAACTCTAACTTCTAAATCTTATTTAAGTATCTTCAACTCAGAAAGTTGCAAGTCCTATCATTTAAATCAGCCATGGGATAAGACTCTAGGTATAATCCATCCTGGGACAAAGTTCCTCCCCATTTGTGGTACCAGAAATCTAGAAAATGAGTTATCTGCTTCCCAAGTACAGTGCGGGGATAGGCATAGGATAGACAATCTGATTCCAAAAGGAAGAAAATTGAAAAAATAAAGGAGTCTCTGGTCTAAAGAAAATTACCAACCCAGGAAGGCAAGTTCCTTTAGGTCTCAAAGTCTGACAATAATTTTCTATGACCAAGACCTCCTCCAGGTTGATGGAGGGCTGGGTCTGTCACTCTGGCCCTGACCTCGAAGTTATTTTTCCTTTGTCTTAAAGGGTAGCATATGTTTGTAGCTGAATGGTTCTGTCCCAGCCTTTTTCCTGTAGAATCCCAGAAGTCAGGTAGCAAGCATTCCTTCGTCCTGTCTGGCCCCTTTAGTCCAAGCTGGTAGTATTTCTGCTGATATAATGTTTTCAAAAACCTTGTTGGCCTTGTGTGCGTGTCAGGGCATCCACACCATCACATAAGAGGGTCTTCCACAGATCCTTCTCGGTAACCTAATTTTTATTCTTGGCTTCTGATAAAGATAGTTGATTAGATCCATGGATAACACACCTGATCTCTTCAGCAGCAGTCTATCTGGCCACATCCTTGGCTCTGTTTCAGAGCTGCATTATCTAGATTATCAAGTGTTCTTTGCTTACCAGTTTCATCCTCAACTTGTTTTTCTTCTAATATTTACTCTAGGCATCAAGGAAAAACCAGGATATACCTTTCAGACTTAGCTTGGAAATCTCAATTTCCAATCTCAAATATCCAAGTTCATCAATTATCAGTTCTACTTCCAACACAACACTAGAATACTACTCAGATAAGGTTTCTGTCATTTTGTAACAAGGATTGCCTTTCCTGCAGTATCCAAGGACCATTTCTGATTTCCTTCTGAACCCTCATCAGAATCACCTTTTAAATATCTATATTTCCGCCAACAGTCTCTTCAAAGCAATCTAGACTTTTTCTATCTTATGTCACATACCTCTTCCAGCCTCTACTCCTTACCAAATCCAAAGCCCCTTCCTAATTTTAAGATATTTGTTAAAGGAGCCCTCCACCTCTTCATACAAAAATCTCAGTATTCGTTTCCTTGGACTACATTGGTAACAAATTACCATAAACTGGATAACTTAAAGCAACAAAAATTCATTCTTTCACAACTCTAGAGGCTAGAAGTCCAAAATCAATGGGTCAGCAGAGTTGGTGACTTCTGTAGGCTCCCTGGGAGAATCTTTTCCATGCCTCTCTCCTAGATTCTGATGGTTGCCAGCAGTCCTTGGCAATGCTTGAATTGTAGGGAGATCACTCCAATCAATGTCTGTTTCCATTTTCTCATGGCCTTTTGCCTATGTGCATATCTTTGAGTATCCTCTCTTCTTATCAGGACACAAGTTCATACTGAATTTAGGGCTCATGCTAATCTGGTATGACCTCATCTTAATTATATATCTGCAAAGACCCTTGTCTTAGTCCATCCAGGGTGCTATAAAAAATATACCATCAACTAGGTAGTTTAAACAACATTTATCTCTCACAGTTCTGGAGGCTGGGAAGTCCAAGATCAGGGTGCTGACAGATTCAGTATCCAGCGAGGGCCTGCTTCCTAATTCATACATGGCCAACTTCTCAATGTGTCCTTACAGTAGAAAGAATAGGGGAATTCTCTGGAGTTTCTTTTAAAAGGCACTAATCCCATTCAGGAGGGCTCCATCGTCATGACCTGATCACCCCCAGCCAAAGGCCCTACCTTCAAATATGATCATATTGGATATTAGGTCTCAGCATATGAATTTTGAGGAGATTCAAACATTTAGCCTCTAGCAACCCTATTTCCAAATAAGGTCACATTCTGAGATTCTGGACAGACAAGAAGTTTGGAAGGATGCTATCTAACCCAGTACACATAGCAAGTACATATTTAGTTTCATTATAAACTGCCAAACTATTTTCCAGCATAGCTGTACCATTTTACATTCCCACCAGTGATGCATGGGTGATACAATGTCCTTGTCAGCACAGTATTACCATTATTTTGGTTTTAGCTGTTCCGATAGGTGTACAGTTCTAATTGTGTGTGTGTGTGTGTGTGTGTGTGTGTGTGTGTGTGTATGTGTGTGTGTAGTTTTAGCTAATAATATGGTTATGGCAAATGATGCCGAACCCTTCTTTAGTGAAATATCTGTTTATGTATTTTTCTCATATAATAATTGAATTTTTTTACTATTGAGCTTTGAGAGATTTTTAATATATTCTAGATCTAAGGCCATAGTCAATTATTTATTTGTTTCTTTGCTTCAATTCTATGGCTTACAACTGTTTTCTCTGAATCTGTAGCTTATCTTTTCATTATCTTACTAAGATCTACTACAAAGAAAAAGTTTTTAATTTTTATAAAGTCCAATTTATATTATTTTTTCTTTTATGAATTATGATTTTGATGTCATGTCTAAGAACTTTTTATCAAACCCAAAGTCCTGAAGACATTCTCCCATGTTTTCTTCTAAAAGTTTTATAGTTTTTTGTTTTTCATTTATATCCATGGTCCATTTTGAATTCATTTTCTATATAGTATAAGGCTTAGATTGAGGTTTGCTTTTTTATTAATGTCTAATTCATCTAGGCCATTTGTTGAAAATATTACTCTTCTTCCATTGAATTGCTTTTATACTTTGTCAAGCTGGGTCTATTTGTGCTGGTCTACTTTTAGATTTTCTATTCTGTTCCATTGATATCTATGTATCTATTCCTCTACTAATACCACATTGTTCTGTATCTAGAGAGTAAGTACTAAGATCAGGTACAGTATTCTTCCCACTTCAATTCTTCTTTTTCAAAATTGTTTATTCTAGTTTCACTGCCTTTTCATATGAATTTTAGAATTATATTGTCCATATATACAAAAAAAATTGCTGGAACTTGAATAGGAATTTTGTTAAACGTGTAGATCAATTTGGAGAGAAGGACATCATTATTAAATTTGGTTTTCATTTCACAGTCCTTGCCCAAAGTTTGCTCCTAGCAATGGGAGTTTTTGTAGAAATGTTTGCATTCCTTTTCCTTGACTTTGTTTTTTACTGTTTTTGCATATGATATTAAAAAAGAAATTTTATACAAAAATATACAGATCATAGTAAATCTAGGCATATTCTTTTCCAAAAGCCAAGGATTTCTACTCAGAGTGTTAATCAAAATAATCATTTCCATGTGATCCAAATCAATACAAAATACCAGATTGGCTCAATAAGTACTAGAATTCTGGCAACCTACCTATAGCTTACAATAGCAAAAGACTAATCCTGAGATATGGTGAGAATATTTCAGATTTGTTTAATTAAGGATTAACTGAAATACATTCAAAGTTTTTCATAGAGGTCACCATTTAACCACTTAAAAATTAGTTATTAGTAGCAGAAGAGGGGTGCCTGGGTGGCTCAGTCGGTTAAGCCTCTGACTTCAGCTCAGGTCATGATCTCACGTTCGTGGGTTTGAGCTCCATGTTGGGCTCTGTGCTGACAGCTCAGAGCCTGGAGCCTGCTTCCAATTCTGTGTCTCCTTCTCTCTTTGCCCCCTTCCCCACTCATGCTCTGTCTCTCTCTGTCTCAAAAATAAATAAACCACTAAAAAAATTTTTTTAATAGCAGAAGAAACATTATTATGTACAGTACCTTACATACATCACTTCATGTGATCCCCATAATACTGAGAGGTAGATAAGTATTTCAGTATTTTAGAGGAGAGAAAATCTAGACTTGGATATATAGTGAATTGGCCAAATTAACGAAGTCAATTAACAGAGCAGGCAGAACTGAAACCTAGGTCTACTGACATCACAGAGAATAATTTTTTACTATACCATATGATCTCTCAAAAGCTAATATATGCAAAATACTTAAAACTGTTAGTTATCATAGCTATCACTATCATCATCATTACCCTGTGAGCAAGGATGACTGATTGCTCTCAATAGCAACACTGAACAGCAAAAGAAATTTTTAAACCTCATTAAACTCTCACTGTAAAGTTTACTATACATATGTAAGTACATTAAATCCTATGAAATGAGAAATACATAAAATAATATAATATTGAATGCTAGTAAAGTTATATAAGTTTTGTACTTTTGTTTATTGCTTCTAGGAATATAAACTGCCCCAACTTGTCTGGAAGCAAAATCTTAATCAGGACCTCCATGAAGATCCTAATGTGGTGCAACTTCCGATTACTACCAGGAGGGAGAATGACTGCCTACTGATGACAACTCTAAAAACTAGACAGCAGATAAAGTACAACTGTTCATTTTTTCCAGATAATATCATATTGCTACAGTATCATTTATTAAAATGTCCACCCTTCCCCCAGTAAATTGTAGTGATGCTCTATTGTAAATGAGATGACTATATGTGTGTGGATGTATTTCTGGATTTTTATTCTGTCCTATACACTTATTTATCTATACTTGCTCTAGTACCATGGTGACTTAATTACTGCAACTTTATAGTCAAATTCTGATATCTAGCAGTTAAGTCCTCCAGTTTTATTCTTATTCAAGATTGCACTGACTACTCTTAGGTAATTTGCATTTTAAATGAATTTCTGAATAATCTTATGGTTAGCTTTAATAAATGTATATCTGTTATACTCTATACATATCTTATGACCTAGAAATCCCACTCCTAAAAACCTACCCAAAGTAAAGAGTGCAGTGTCGACCAAAAGATATGTACAAGAATGTTCCTAGCAACTTTAATTATAATCACAAAAACTGGAAACAATACAAATATCCAAAAATAGTAGAATGAATAAACAAGTTGTAGTATATTTCTAGAATGGAATACACTGAAATGAAAAATAAATTGAACCAAAAAAACTGCATTTTGCAATAACAAGGATGAATTTCACAGATATAGTATGTTGTTGAGAGAAAGTAATCAGTCTGCTCTGCCAAAGTCAGAAACCTGTGTGGGATTATTTAATGGCCAAGAAGAAGAGGATGAAGCTTACAAAAAGAGTCAGAAAAGGAATACCCAAGTATTATGGAGAAAAACAAAAGAGGATTTGACCTAGAAATTTAAGGAAGGAAGTTTCAAGGAGGGCATGACCAGTACCACTTAACTGTCAGGATGACTGCTGAAAAATGGCCATTGGTTTTAGTGCAGTGAAGGTCATGAATAAAATATAATATGGATGCTTCAATGGAGTGCTGGGGGGTATAAAACAGGCTGGTGTGTGTGAAGGAGTGAGAGGAAAGTGTCTTTTCTTAAATTGTGTTTTTTCTTAAATGATAGGACTCTGCTGTCTTTGTGGTCACTGCCAGACACCACCTGAATTACTGTAGAAACTTCCTGACATTATGAAATCAAACTACAAAGACAAATCATATGTTTCCATCCTGAGATGGAATTGAGATTATAAAGTCAAGCTGAAATTATTCAAATATAAAGTACACCCACAAATTAGTCTAATTGCAAAGTCCTAATTACATCTGGATAATTAAAAATTCTCAAGGCCAATAATCAGAAGCCCAAATTAATAGTATTTCGCTTTAACTTTTAACATTCAATTCAGAGAGCCACATAAACATTGTCTTGACACCTAGTGGTAATATATAGGGATATGAGAAAATGAAAAGCTTTTTTCTGCTTTTCTTCTTAATGGGAGAAGGATGAATACATTAAAAAGCTGACAAGTTGGGGCACCTGGCTGACTCAGTCGGTGGAGCATGCAACTCTTGGTCTCAGTGTTGTGAGATCCAGTCCCATATTGGGTGTAGAGATTACTTAAAATAAAATCTTAAAAAAAAAAAAAAAGCTGACAGGTCGCAATCAGTACAATGAGTTTCCTAAGTAGAGACAGGTGACAGGGAAGAATGGGAAGAATATAGATGTAGTTACATGACTGCAGAGTACGTACATTACATAATAGACATTCAAGGGAGTTCTTTTCTGATAACTTCACTTTAGTTTATTTAACCAATACTGAGTTCCTACTATATACCAGACACCATTCCATACATATGGAGTAGAGAAAAATATTGAGATTCAAGGTCCTTATTCTTATAGAAATCGTATTCTAGAGTAGAGAATAAGACTTTAACACTAACAAATTTGGGAAACATATCAGAGAGAGAGCTGGCAGAACTCGTTAATGAACTGGATATAGAGAGGGAAGGGGTTTGCCTGGAGCCACTGGGTGAATTTTCAGTGCACTGTAAATTCATCTCCTTTGGGAAAGGGGGGTGGAGGAAGATATGGAGGGATGATGATCACATATTTGCACAAGTGTTGAAAACTGACATTTATTTCAAGAAAGTGGACAGCAAGTTCGATAGGAAAACGATGTATTGCCAAGCACTACTGAGACTTCGTTTCATCTTGGTGATCCAGAATTTACAGTGGAGCCAACCTGCCCTGTGATTCTCCCCAGTCACCTTCAGCTGCTCAGGGGCATCAACATGGCTATGATAACAGCTGCCAAATTCTTCTACATCCCACAAGTTGGACTAGTTTCATTAGTCTAGAAGTGAACACCTGACCCAAACTGAGCATGGAGAGACTTCTTTACATTTCTGGACTTAAGATGACAGACAGATCTGAACTCTCTTACTGCAGTTGTTAGATTTAAGAATTAAGTGGATTTTTTTTGTGGCCATATTTCCCACTGTAGGACAAAAGCAATATAGTGGTAAGAAAAGGCAACCAATGTGTGAAATATAATAATAATAATAATAATAATAAATATATAATACTTAAATATAGGCCATGCTATGTGCTTGGCACGGTTCTAACCATTGGTCATTTGTTAACTATCTTAATGCTTACTAACAACCTGTGAGGTAGGAACTAGTATAATCACCCTTACCTTATTAATAGGGAAACAAAAGTACAAAGAGGTTGGATTTCTTTCCTTATGTCACAGCATGTAAGAGAGGGAACTAAGATAGAATGTAGGTCTATTAGTGCTAGATCCATGCTTTTAACCACTTTGCTGCATTGCCTCACATAATAGGGAAAATCCAACTGCAGTTTAATTGATTCAGAGTTCCAGCTCCCAGGTACTTTCCTGCCCTTGAGCTTGTTCAGTTATTCATTCCTTTCATGATTTCTGTTAAGTCAACATTTCCCCCCTTTTCCTTAAGTTTGTTCATGTTGCGTTTCAGTAATTTGGAAAGAAAAGAGCCCTAACACAAAAATTGGGTCCCAGAAGGGAAATGATTCGTTAATATCCCTGAACTGTGGAATTCACTGAGTGGAGGGGATTGAGAAGCAATAAAAATTCCCCCATCCTTAATCTGAAGATAGATTTTTGTAGTAAAGAGATTAAATGGTCAGTTATCACGTGTCATCTCAGGATTCAGACCACATGCTCACTAAAGTTCTAAATGTAAGCCACTTGGAAAAAAAATTCTAATGCTTTAGGCTATATAGCAAGATGCTATGGCAGAGACAAGCCCAAACTAGCCCTTCTGAACAAGATCGTTTAATCAGAGCATTCTTTCATTTTGAGTCAATCCTCTCAAACAATATTGAGCATCATAACATCCAAGCACTCCTGAACAGGAAAAACGTGTAGGTTCGAAGATTAGTGCATGGTTGCAGAAAGCTTGGTGACTAAGGTATTGTAGAGCAAGGTCATTTAAGGAGAGAGAAGAATGAACAGTCCTAAGTCCCTTCAACTCCATCCAAGCACTTCCATTCTTGTACCATCTTGCCAGACTAGATAAAGCATAGTCACCTGGAATGCCTCTCAAGAGCATTCTCCTGGCCAGGTTTTACAGCAAAGAAGACAGGCCTTTTTACTCTGGCTCAGATTATGGTCCAAGTCTTACAGCAAGGGCTTGAAAACATCCTCGGGGGAATGGCAAGTCCCTAGACCACATGATAAAATAGAAGTGGTGCTAGGGTCAGGACCCTGAGGATTTCTGAATCATTAGCAGATACAAAACCCTTCAAATGAAACTTATAAATAACTAACTAGGGGGTTAAGACACTTCTGTTGCAAGAGAAACTCCAAAGCTAGATACCTAGTAATTATTGAAGCTTGTCCCAGATTTTTCCTATATCCCTCCTGTCCCAAATTACCCTCGCCTTACAGTAGCCGTGAACTGTGAAGGTAATATGCTTTCAGCAGAGAAACTGCTTCATTGGCCTCCTCTGAGGAACCTCTGGACAAATAATGTCTAAGAAATGTGAATCAAGGGCAGCCTATGTAGCCAACCAAAGAACTCACAGTCTTATTCTGCAAACTAACAAATGGGGCCATGGTGTTTTCTGGTCTAATATTTATTTGCCTTGGTATCCTCATCCAACAGAAGCCAGAATATCGAGGGCAGGGCCCAGAACTACAAACTTTTAATAAAATCCCACAGGGGATTTTTATGCATCCTGATGTGGAGCAACAATGCGGTAAGAAAAATATTAAAAGGTAAATGTGATGAATACCTTCATGAAGCTTAAACCACCATTTTGAATGTGCTACCCACTATTTTATTTTATAAATTATTTTATATATTTATATATTATATAAATTATATTATATAAATTATTTTATTTTATATAAATTCTTCCAGATACAGCTAAGTCTCACTTAAATAAAACTCTCTAGGAGGTAGGGCCAACATGGCAGAGAAGTAGGGGGATTCGAACTTCCCATGTCTCTCAAACAAAGAAGGGTTGAAGCCAAAGGACTTTTAACTCCAAGAATATGGATTTGGGAGTAAAAGTGACAGAGTTGCAACTGGGGAGACACCAGGACAATCTGACAGGGCATAGGTGGGTGATTGCAAACTGGGAGAGATAAAACCGGCAGTGTAGGCACGGAGGGGAGGGATCCCCTTCTGCAGAGAGACAAAGGGAAGAGAAAGAGAGGATGGGGACACGTAGGACTGTATCTGGACAAGAGAAAAACCTCCAACTGGATCGGAGAGGGATCTTATTTCTAACTGTGTGGCATCCTCCAGACGGAGGCTGACTGCCCTGTTCACGCACCTGGGGAGGAGGGGAGCCAGCCCAGGACACGTGGCTAGTTCAGGGGCGCAGTCAGCAGTAGGAGAAAGCAGTCCTCTCCCTGAAGCCTGTAGGGCATGAGCCCACATATCTGGTGGCATGAGAGGTGCTTCCCCAGTACCAGGGCACATGGATGGAGAGTTTGAATCCCAGCCAAGTGCCAGGGAATGGAATTCGGCGGAGCGGGACAGGCCTCCTCGTCTGCACTCGAGGCACAGTGAGGACGGCCGAACTGAGTGATTTGGGACACCAGGTCCCTGGAGGACAGACTGGGGAATCATTTTTCAGAAATTGGTCTGCGGGCCCACAGTGGAGGTGGGACCCGCCTACACCAAACCACGCCCCTCCCTGCTGGGTAACTGCATATCTACTGGAGTGGGCCAAACGCTGAGGAATCAGATGGCCCTCTCCTCCAGACCAGTGCTGCTGCATTTCCTGGACTAATTCTAAGACAATTCCTGTTATTTAGATATATTTTTCCTTCCTTGTCTCCTTATCTCTTCCCCCCTCTAGGCTGGTTACCCTGGTTGTTGGTTTTTTTTTTAAGCAGACATTTAATCCACTCTCTTGATACATGTTCTATACCTCCTTCTTTCCTTTTCTTTCTTTCACTCTGGAATAATGAAGCCATATAGTTTCTCTGACTGGATAACTTTTTCATTTCTTTCTCCTCACCTCCTCCTTTCCTTTTCTTTCTCTCTCTCTAGATTAAGCCATTTAGTCTCTCTGCCTAGTCAATGTTTATTTTTTTCCTCCCCCCTCCTCGCACCCGCCCCTGTCATTTCTCTCTTTGTATGTGCTTTTCCATCAGTACAGCCTCCACCGGACTCTTTACTTGTAGCTGGTGATTGTGGTTTTTTCCTTTGGATTGTTTTTTGTTTGTTTCTTTGTTTCTTTGTTTTATCTGTGTGTTATCATGCTTTTGTTTTCTGTTTCCATTTTCTGTCTTCCTTTCCAGGGCTACTTCAAGGAATAAATCAGAGCACACCTAATGGAAGGTCGGAAACATCACTATGAGTAGGGAAATAAAATAACCAAAGTCACAACAATAGAGAGCAAGTAACATGCTCCAAAAAAACACATCCTGAAGGGTCAGGCCCTGGATAATGTATGACCGCCCCCCCCCCTTTAATATAGCAGTGCCAACAGGTACAGAACACATAACAAACGTCTAAATCTCATAAGGGACAAAAACCTAGCCCAGATGACGAAACGGAAGAATCCTCAAAAGAAATTCCAGGAAGAAGTGACATCTAAAGCATTGATCAGAACAGATATAAGCAATATAACTGAACTAGACTTTAGAATAATAGTCATAAGATTAATCTCTGGGCTTGAAAAAAGCAGAAAAGACAGTCAAGAATCTACTGCTATAGAGATCAAGGAACTAAAAGACAGTCATGATGAAATTTTTAAAAATGGTATAAATGAGATGCAAAATAAAATGGAAGTGGACACAGAGTGGACTAAAGAGGCAGATGGGAGAATAGGTGCATTAGAAAATAAAATTACGGAAAAAGAGAGTAAGCTGAGAAAAAGAGATTAAAAAAATTGAGGATCACGAGGGGAGAATTAGAGAACTAAGTGATTCAAGCAAACAGAACACTATCCCTATCATAGGAATTCCAGAAGAAAAAGAAGAGAGAAAGGGGCTGAAGGTGTACCTGAACAAATCATAGCCGAGAACTTCCCCAATCTGGGAAAGGAAACAAAAATTAAAATTCAGGCACAGAGAACTCGCTTCAGATGTAACTTAAATTGATCTTCTGCACAACATATAGTGAAACTGGAAAAAAAAAAAAAAAACAAACAAAAAAAACTGAAAGCAGCTAAGGATAAATGGGCCTTTTTTAAAAATAGTTTATTGTCAAATTGGTTTCCATACAACACCCAGTGCTCTTCCCCAGAAGTGCCCTCCTCCATCACCACCACCCCCTTCCCCCCCGCCCCT
>NC_043700.1:115580037-115674308 GCF_006229205.1 Suricata suricatta
GGTGTGAAGTTTGGTGAGTTCCTTGTATATTTTGAATACTAGCCCTTTATCTGATATGTCATTGGCAACTATCTTTTCCCATTCTGTCAGTTGCCTATTAGTTTTCTTGATTGTTTCCTTTGCAGTGCAGAAGCTTTTTATCTTGATAAGGTCCCAAGAGTTCAGTTTTGCTTTCATTTCCCCTACCTTTGGGGATGTGTCGAGTAGGAAATTGCTGTGGTGGAGGTCTAGGAGGTTTTTTCCTGCTTTCTCCTTGAGGGTTTTGATGGTTTCCTGTCTCACATTCAAGTCCTTCAGCCATTTTGAGTTAATTTTTGTGTATGGTGTAAGAAAGTGGTCTAGTTTCATTCTTTTGTATGTGGCTGTCCGGTTCTCCCAGTACCACCTGCTAAAGAGGCAGTCTTTTTTCCATCACATACTCCTTCCTGCTTTGTCAAAAATTAATTGGCCGTACATTTGTGGGCCCAGGTCTGGGTTCTCTATTCTATTCCATTGGTCTATGTGTCTGTTTTTGTGGCAATACCATACTGTCTTGATGATGACAGCTTTGTAGTAGAGGCTAAAGTCTGGGATTGTGATGCCTCCCGGGGATAAACAGGCCTTAACATACAAAGGTAGACACATAAGAGTAGTAGCAGGCCTACTGAAACTTGGCAGACCAGAAAGGAATGGCAGGAAATCTTCAATGTGATGAAAAGGAAAATTATGCAGCCAAGAATCCTTTATCCAACAAGCCTATCATTCAGATTAGAAGGAGAGATAAAGGTTTTCCCAAACAAACAAAAATTGAAGGAATTCATCACCACTAAACTAGCCCTACAAGAGATCCTAAGGGGGACTCTGTGAGTGAAAAGTCACAAGGACTGCCAAGTACCAGAGACAGCACTACAACCATGAAACCTACATATAACACAATGACTCTATATAAACCTGTACCTTTCAATAATAACAGTGAATGTAAATGTACTAAATGCTCCAGTCAAAAGACATACAGCATCAGAATGGATTAAAAAGCAAAAAAAAAACAAGACCCATCTATTTGCTGTCTACAAGAGACCCATTTTAGACCTGAGAACACCTTCAGATTGAAAGTGAGGATATGGAGATCTATCTATCACGCTACTGGAAGCCAAAAGAAAGGTGGAGTAGCAATATTTATATCAGACAAACTGGACTTTAAAGTAAAGGCTGTAAGAAGAGATGAAGGGCATTATGTAATAATTACAGGGTCTATCCATCAGGAAGAGCTAGCAATTATAAATGTCTATACACCGATTTGAGTAACATTCAAATACATAAAACCATTCATCACAAACATAAGCAATCTTATTGGTAAGAATGTGGTGATACTCCACTTACAGCAATGCACAGATCATCTAGACAGAAAATCAGTAAAGAAACAATGGCTCTGAATGATACACTGGACAAGATGGACTGGACAGATATATTTAGAACTCCACATCCTAAAGCAACAGAGTATACTTTCTTCTCAAGTGAACATTGAACATCCTCCAAATTAGATCACATACTGGGTCACAAAACAGCCCTCAATAAATGCAAAAGAACTGACATCACCCCATGTACGCTTTCAAATCACAATGCTATGAAACTTGAAATCAACCACAGGAAAAAGTCTGGAAAACTTCAAAAGCATGGAGGTTAAAGAACATCCTACTAAAAAATGAATGGGTCAACAAGGCAATTAAAGAAAAAATTAAAAAATATACAAAAACAAATGAAAATGAAAACACAACAATCCAAACCCTCTGAGATGCAGCAAAGGCAGTCCTAGGAGGAAAGTACACTGCAATCCAAGCCTAGCTCAAGAAAAAGGAAATATTCCAAATACAAAATCTAACAGCACACCTAAGAGAACTAGAAGCAAAACACCAAAGATACCCCAAACCCAGTAAAGGAAGAGAAATAATAAAGAGAAGAAATAAACAATATAGAATCTAAAAGAAAAAACAAAACAAAAAACAAAAAACAGTAGAACAGATCAATGAAACCAAGAGTTGGATTTTTGAAAAAATAAACCAGATTGATAAACCTCTAGCCAGACTTCTCAAAAAGAAAAGAAAAGGCACCCAAACAGATAAAATCACAAATGAAAATGGATTTATTACAACCAATCCCTCCGAAATATAAGCAATTATCAAGGAATACTATAAAAAAATTACATACCAACAAACTGGACAACCTGGAAGAAATGGACAAATTCCTAAACACCCACACACTACCAAAACTCAAACAGGAAAAAATAGAATATTTGAACATACCCATAACTAGTGAAGAAATTGAATCAGTTTCCAAAAATCTTCCAACAAATAAAAGTCCTGGACCAGATGGCTTCCCAGGGGAATTCTACCAGACATTTAAAGCACAGTTAATACCTATCCTTCTAGAGCTATTCCAAAAAATAAAAATATAAGGAAAACTTCTGGAGTCATTCAATGAAGCCAGCATTACTTTGATTCCCAAACCAGACAGGAACCCAGCAAAAAAGGAGAACTACAGGCCAATATCCCTGATGAATATGAATGCAAAAATTCTCAACAAGATACTAGCTAATCAAATTCAATAGTATATAATAAGAATTATTATTCACCATGATGAAGTGGGATTTATTCCTGGGCTACAGGGCTGGTTCAATATTTGCAAATCAATCAATGTGATACATCACATTAATAAAAGAAAGGATAAGATATCAATAGATGCAGAAAAAGCATTTGACAAAATAAAGTATCCCTTATTAATTAAAACCCTCAGGAAAGTTGGGACAAAAGGAACTTACTTAAATATCATAAAAGCCATTTATGAAAAGCCCATAGCTAATATCATCTTAAGTGGGGAAAAACTTAGAGCTTTCCCTCTGAGATCAGGAACAAGAAAAGGATGTCCACTCTCACCACTGTTGTTTAACATAGTGCTGTAAGTCCTAGCATCAGCAATCAGACAACAAAAGGAAATAAAAAACATAAAAATTGGCAAGGAAGAAGTCAAACTTTCACTTTTTGCAGATGACATGATACTCCTGGAAAACCTGACAGACTCCACCAAAAGTATGCTAGAACTGATCCATGAATTCAGCAAAGTCACAGGGTACAAAAGCAATGTGCAGAAATTGGTTGCATTTTTACTCACCAATAATGAAGCAACAGAAAGGGAAATCAAAAAATTGACCCCATTTACAAATGCACCAAGAACCATAAAATACCTAGGAGTAAATACCTCAGGAAAGTTGGGACAAAAGGAACTTACTTAAACATCATAAAAGCCATTTTATGGCTTTTAACCAAAGATGTAAAAGATCTATATGCTGAAAACTATAGAAAGCTTATGAAGGATATTGAATAAGACAAAAAAATGAAAAAAACATTTCATGCTCATGGATTGGAAGAATAAACATTGTTAAAATGTCAATACTACCCAAAGCAATCTACACATTCAATGCAATCCCAGTCAAAATTGCACCAGCATTCTTCTCAAAGCTACAACAAACAATCCCAAACTTTGTATGGAACCACAAAAGATCTGGAATAGCCAAAGTAATAATGAAGAAGAAAACCAAAGTGGGAGACATCACAATCCCAGATGTTAGCCTCAATTACAAAGCTATAATCATCAAGACAGTACGGTACTGATGCAGAGATCAATGGCATAAAATAGGGAACCCAGAACTGGACCCACAAATGTATGACCAACTAATGTTTAACAAAGCAGGAAAGAGTGTCCAATGAAAAAAAGACAGCCCTTTAACAAATGGTACTGGGAGAACTGGACAGCAACATGCAGAAGAATGAAACTAGGCCACTTTCTTACACCATAAACAAAACTAAACTCAAAATGGCTGAAGGACCTGAATATGAGACAGGAAACGACCAAAACCCTCAAGGAGAAAGCACGAAAAAACCTCCTAGCCCTCCACCGCAGCAATTTCTTACTCAACACATCTCCAAGAGCAAGGGCATCAAGAGCAAAAATGAACTATTGAGACCTCATCAGGATAAAAAGCTTCTGCACAGCAAAGGAAACTATAAAGAAAATTAAAAGGCAACCAATGGAATGGGAAAAGATAGTTGCAAATGACATATCAGATAAAGGGCTAGTATCCAAAATCTACAAGGAACTCACCAAACTCCACACCTGAAAAACAAATAATCCAGTGAAGAAATGGGCAGAAGACATGAATAGACACTTTTCCAAAGAAGACATCCAGATAGCCAACAGACACATGAAACAATGCTCAATGTCACTCATCATCAGGGAAATACAAATCAAAACCACACTGAGATACCACCTCATGCTGGTCAGAGTGGCTAAAATGAACAAATTAGGAGACTACAGATACTGGCAAGGAGGTGGACAAACTAGAACCCTCCTACACTGTTGGTGGGAATGCAAACTGGTGCAGCAACTCTGGAAAACTGTATGGAGGTTCCTCAAAAAATTAACAATAGAACTACCTTATGACCCAGCAATAGCACTGCTGGAACTTACCCAAGAGATACAGGAGTACTGATGCATAGGGGCACATGTACCCCAATGTTTAGAGCAGCACTTTCAACAAGAGCCAAATCATAGAAAGAGCCTAAATGTCCACCAACTGATGAAAGGACCAAGAAGATGTGGTTTATATACACAATGGAATACTACTTGGCAATGAGAAAGAATGAAATCTTGCCATTTGCAACAACGTGGATGGAACTGGATGACATTATGCTAAGTCAAAGAATTCAGGCAGAGAAAGACAGATACTATATATTTTCACTTATATGTGGATCTTGAGAAACTTGGTGGAAGACCATGGGGGAGGGGGAGGGGAAAATAGTTACAAACAGAGAGGGAGGGCAGCAAACCATAAGAAACTCTTAAATACTGAGAACAAACTGAGGGTTGATGGGAGGTGGGGAAGAGGGGAAAGTTGGTGATGGGAACTGAGGAGGGGACTTGGGATGAGCACTGGGTGTCGTATGGAAACCAATTTGACAATAAATTATATTTAAAAAAACAAAAAATAAATAAAACTCTAATCATTCACAATAACCTCATATTGCCTTGGGCATTTATCATCTATGTTACTTTGTTCTCAGCCTTTTTATAACACTTTGTATCATTATTTGTGCACTTCCATCTTTTTTGACTCCTGGAGACCCGTGTTACACTTTTATTGTCTGGATCTAGCAGTACTTTCCATGTAATTGACACTCTAGAAATTCTTATTGTTAATTAATTATTAGTTGAAATTTCTCTTAGTTTCTATCACTTGATTCAATTTTTTAAATAATCCCTATATTGTCTTCAGATGCATTGCTACCCTTCAAGCTCCCCCAATTCAGCATCCTTGTTTTCAACTCCCTTCCTCCCTAATCATCCTCCCACACTCCTTTCTGTCTCATATTTGCCAACTACCTTGCCTGTGTGGTTTTCCCTATGCTGATGTGTAATTACGTAATTACATTTAATAACTTTCGGTAAGCAACAACTATAACTACTCTGTCAAGTTTGTGCAGGAGCAGAATCGAAGTAGTGCCGTGCTCTCGGGTAAACCTGTAAGGTGCCAAGGAAAGAAAATTCATGATGGACACTTCAGGCAAAGTAAGTGCTATCTTTAAAATAGATCCATGTTATTTTCATTAGTTATCTAAAAAGTATACACTGAAACAAAATTAAGAAACCATTTTCTCCAATAAGATTAGCAAAGATTTTTAATGATAATACTGAATGTCTCCCCATCTGTGGAAACTCAAGCAACACTGATGGGAGATTAACTTTTTAGGAACCTTCTGAGTGATAATGTGAGAATATCATATCATATATATGTCTATCATTTGACCCAGAAATTTATTCCAAGGAAATAATTATGTTGTTTTTATAAAGGAGTTAACTGTGGCATTCTTTTTAAGAGTATTACACTGGAAACAGGATATGTCAAACACTAGGGAACTGACTAAATAAGTTCTGATATATTAGTCAATAAATTCCTAAGTGGTTATTTTAAATTACCTGGAAAATACTTATAAAGCAAAGTGCAAGAGCAGACTGTAAAACAGTTTTCTTAATACAATCACACAAACACACATAGAATGTCTGTTGAAAAGACTTCCTGTTACAAATAGTAATAGCTGGGTGCCAGACTTGGTGTCTTCTGCTCTGCTTTACCCTCGTCTGAGTTTTCCAAGTTTTTGGCCTTGCGTGTGTACCATTTTGAAATTAGGAAAGCTATTTTAGGAAAGTATACATTTTTACATGAGTTTGGTAGGTGAAAGCAGAATTATGTCCTCCTGAGAAAGAAGTAGTGTTTTTCTATATAATTTCATTTGAACTTCTCTTGCAGCATTGTCCCTTTGTGTTATAAGACATACATTATCTCCTCTATCTAAATTTCTTGGAGACATAACAGATTCAGTCAGCTCAGTATATCTTACAATTACTATTGCATAAAGCTTGTAAATGAAGCATACATAAAATTATAAAGGGTACTAGTGCCACCAGATATTAAGATATATCAAAAGTTAAAGTATTCAATCATCATGGTGCTGCTGCAAGAACTGCCAGGATGGTAAATGGAACAAGAGAAACAGCTTCTAAAGAGAAGCCTGTAAATGTAAGAACTTCTCCATATATAGTAAAGGGGCTCATTTAAGCAGAAATGAAAGAATCAAGAATTCATGCTAGGACAATTCATTTAGATTCTATAATGGCACATCACAAAAAAATTATTTTAAATTGGTTTTAAGAGTTAAATATATAAAAGTCAAACTATAAAAATCTAGAAAGAGTAGAAGAAATATTTATTTGGGATCTATACAGAGAGAATTTCCAAAGCATAAAAATGGAATAAATAACAAAGGAAAAGAAACTTCTAACCAAAATTTTAAAATGTGTGTGTGCACCTGCATGTAACTACAGAAAAATTAATGTTCAAATATCAACCAGGGAAAATCATGTACAGTAAGCTGACAGATAATAACTTATCCCTTAATATGTAAAGAGATCAAATGATTAATAACAAAACACCAAGATGCTAGTAGATACATACATTAACTCTGTAACCAAACACTCCACAAAACAGGAAAACACATGACTAATATAAACATAGAAAATACTCAATATTATTAGCATTCAGAAAATACTAGTGAAAAGAAATAGCTAGCTTTTTTGTGCCTAATAGATATTTTGGTTTTAATGACTATGGTCAATGCTAATGAGGGTGGGATAAATGATGATATAGATATTCTTTTATACTTCTAGGAATTATGCCAAATTATTCAACATTTCTTCTAAGAGTTTTGGAAATCAATTTAGCCTTAACAATGTCTCTATCTTTTCCAAAGTAATTGGTTTCTTAAGGAAACCAGGCAAGTCAAAGTTATGAGCAAAGCTGTCTATCACATTTAGACTTTAGAATAGTCAAAACAATGGAAATAATTACATGTGTAGGTGGTTACTAAGCAAACTGGAACATTCAAATAATGAAATATAAAGTAGCCATTTTTTATTTTTTTTAATGTTTATATTTTTATTTTGAGAGAGAGGACAAACAAGCAGGGGAAGGGCAGAGAGAGGGATGGAGAGAGAATCCCAAGCAGGTTCTGCCTTGTCAGCACAGAGCCCCACACGGGGCTTGGACCCACCAACCAACTGTGAGATCAAGACATGGGCTGAAATCAAGAGTTGGACATTTAACCAACTGAGCCACCCAGGTGCCCCAAAAGTAGCCATTTAAAAATTCTGATTATAGGGGCGCCTGGGTGGCTCACTCAGAAGAGTACATGACTTTTGGTCTTGGGGTCCTGGGTTTCAGTCTCACGTTGGGTGCAGTGATTACTAAAAAAATAATAAGGGGCACCTGGGTGGCTCAGTCGGTTGAGCGACCAGCTTCGGCTCAGTCATGATATCATGGTTTGTGGGTTTGAGCCCCGCGTCGGGCTCTGTGCTGACAGCTAGCTCAGAGCCTGGAGCCTGATTCGGATTCTGTGTGTGTGTCTCTCTCTCTCTCTCTCTCTCTCTGATCCTCCCCTGCTCACACTGTCTCTCTCTGTCTCTCAAAAATAAATAAAAAACATTTAAAATAATAATAATAATAAATAGTTAAAACTCCGATTAAAAGCATTTGAAGTGATGAGAAAATGCTTACTTATAAGTAAATGGTAAATGGTCAATACATTTTGCTGTTACTAGCAAGAAAGCAGAATACAAAATTGTAGACATGATCTCTACTGTATCAAAATTGTTTTCAGAGACTAGAAGGAAATATGCTAAAATTTCAAAAAGTTGCATCTAAAATTGCAGTGATCTTTATGATTTCTGTATTTTTACTAATTATAACAAATAAGTGTCATTTGTATGATCAGAATAAAAGTTAAATTTTTTCATGAAATGATTTCATTGTATTGTCCTGTGTCAACAGGTAATCACATGCCGGGCAGCCGTTGCCTGGAAAACAGGTTCTACTCTTGCAATTGAGGAAGTACAAGTTGAGCCACCAAAGGCTCAGGAAGTTCGTATTAAGGTATTTAAGTCTCTTAACTTTTACCTTTGTAGGTAAATGTAAGGAAATTCTGTATTGTTTCTATGTTTGTTTATATGTATATATAACACATATAAAATTTGCATTTGGGGTCTGTCCACTTTTCTTAAAAAGAATTTTTAAAACTTGGGGCGCCTGAGTGGCTCAGTCCATTAAGCATCCAACTTCAGCTCAGGTCACGATCTCATGGTTCGTGGGGTCAAGCCCCACATCAGGCTCTGTGCTGACAGCTTGCTCGTGTCTCCTCTCTCTGACCCTCCCCACTCATGCTCTGTCTCACTCGAACTCTCAAAAAATAAATAAATGTAAAAAAAAATTTTTAATAAGATAAAACTAAGATAAATGAATAGAAGTAATGAATGTCTAAAATATACTTAAAATATATTAAAATATACTTAAAATATACTTTAAAAAATACATGTAAAATACTGGTAATGCACTCATCCACCATAATTATTTTTTAAGTACTGAAATTTTTACTTAAATTATATAATATCATAGACCTATGTACTTCACAATGTGACATATAAAGTGTCTTAAGTAGTAACTTCTTTTCATTTTTGAGGGAAAGGGGACAAGAAATGTATTTCCCCCTACTTCTATAATACAAAGTTGATATCAACAAATGACTATGCAGTGACTAACAGACTAATGTTCCATCTCTATTGTTTTAAGCTCACACATTACAATAATCTCAGAAAATGTCTGAAATAGTTCACTGAGTGGTAAATTTCAACTTCTAGGAATGAGCAGCTAGGACTCCATGATAGTCTTCAAAGTGACTTGGAAGAGTTAACAATTATCAAACAGAGCTTAGACTAGGGATAGGAAAACAATGACCTGTCAATGGCTTCTTGCCACTCTCAAATCAACCTTCCAATCAATAAAACATCCCAAATTTTACAGAATCATTAAATACCCAAGATTAGGAGTATCATTGCTCCTAATTAAACATTAATATTCACCTAATCTTCTAATTTGAGACCAGGAAATTGAATACTTGATTTAATAAATAAGACAAATCCTGGAAGCCATATGCCTCCAGTCCATTCTTTCTTTAATCAAAGTAGAAGGCATAGGAGGATGGCTACAGGAGAAACAGAGTCAAGGACTGAAGGGAAATTGGAAGAAAGATGCCAGAAGGAAAAGGGGATGGAGGGAAGTATGAAATGACAGATGGGCAGTGAAAGACAAAATAGCGGAATATGGGAACAAACACTAAATAAGTTACCAATTCCATGTCTAGTGTTACACCCAAGATTTTATTTTACCAATGAGACATGGTAAAGAACAAAATGGAAACTGAGAAGAATGTACACAAAGAAAGAAGTCTGGTAAGTGACTGCTATTCAGAAGCTGTACTTTTTCTATTTATCATCCATCCAAACAGCATTTAATCAGTGCTTATTGTGCACTGGGTCACCACCTGCTGAAGTGTTTACTAGTTAACTAGTCAGTATTATCTGTTCTTACACTGATAGGCTCCTTGACTACAAAGGCTACACCCTAAATAATAACTCCACAATTGCCCACCGTGGTAGAAGGTGCAGCAGCAAGAACTTCAGCAACATCACACTGAGCCCTGAAGGAAATCAAGGTTAAGGACGGGGTCTGTTGATAAGAACAGTCAGTTCCACCTCCAGCTTATGCCACGGGAAACTTCTCCTAAATAACTGCATCTTCTTATTTGATATGTGGAACCAAATTAATACGGAGACTCCAGCCTGCTGCCTACCTAAAGCCACACTTCCGGCCTTCGGCAGCCTCCTGAAGCTGTTTTGGCACTGTGGGAACCAAAACCACAGCATATTTCTCATGAGTACATCATATACCATAGCTGTTCCCAGCGTTTCAGCTATAAATGTTGCCACTCTCACCACACCCTGCAGGACTAGTCAATATGCTCAGACATAGGCTTTTCTGGCTGTATCCCAGGTACAGCAGTAACTTAGGGGCTATGGTACCTGAAATGTTTCATTTTTATGACCCATGTGACTGGGTCAGGTCTACTGACAGACAAGAGAACTCAGGCCATTAACTAAGGAGTTTTAAATTTTCACAATGCAACTAAATTTTGCAATGGTTAATTTTAACTTAAATTCATTTTTACATTATTACTTTAAAGAATGTTCTCAATGTATAAATGTGAAATGTTAAAGACAGATTTTCCCAGAGTACTGGAAAAACATTCCACAGTATGGGCCTAAAATTCTTTGTTTCTCAATCGTGGTGTTATTGATAACGTGGCAAAAAGTCCTTCATGGTATGTGATTGTCCCTCATGTTTCAAAACTATTTGATGATGTAAATGTACAAGGTAGATTTCAAAAAACCTAAGTTTATTTCCAGGTCCGAACATGTGCCATGTGACTTTGGACAAGTCATTCTGAGTCTCTGAATCTCCCTTTCCTCATCTCTAAATTGGGAATGATAAGACCTGCTCTGTATTCCTCTGAGCATTGTTATAGGGATCAATGACATAGTTCCTGTAAAAAAATGTTTTTTAATAATCAGTCTCAGATTTAAAAAAAAAGGAAAATTTCAAACCAGTTGATTCTTGGTCACTTAATTCCTATGCAGGTGATATCGACAGGGATCTGCGGTACTGATGATCATGCACTGAAAGGATTACTCTCAGCAAACTTCCCTTTAATCCCAGGCCATGAGGGCGCTGGGATTGTGGAGAGTATTGGCAAAGGAGTGAGCTCAATGAAACCAGGTAGGAGGTGGGACCATGAAACCCTTCCCACAAACAGCCTCCCAAAGAGCCCCCCTGCACTGAGGAGCAGCTTAAAATGCATTAACACACTCACAGGAGAAAAAAAAAGACTGTTTTACCTCTAGACTCTTCTAACTAATCACGTAGCATTATATTAAATGTATCCAGTGATTCCAAGAGTCACATGATTTCCCTGCTGTTTTCTCTAGCAATCCAGAGGGGCAGTAGCTGAGCCAAGTACATACCCATAACTAAATGAGGGTTGAGATGGACCAGTGTACTTTTAAATAAACTGAAAACTATTGAGACTGCTTCTTACATATTATATCACCCACATGTTTACCACAGTGCCTGTCCCAGGAATAGAATGCATTAGAATGTTTGACAGATGAACGTTCTAATCAACTGGAATATCAAACTTGAATTTTCATTGACAGGATGATAATGATATTTCAAAGAATCAAAGAAAGCAAGCGTATGTTCTTCCCCAGACTACCAAAAAAGATCTGGACATAGCTATTGTTGGCATGTCCGAAATGATTTGGGTGAATAAAAGGAATCACACGGATTAAGATACTACAGAACCTCACAGCTTGGAACCAGGAACATAAAGAGACTTAAGAAAGTGCATGGTCAGGACATTTGTGAACCTCTTACCAGGGAATTCATTTAGCAAACAATTATGGGGTACCTACATTGCATCTGACACTAGGCAAACCAAGGTGACAAAAGGTAAAAAGACATGGTCTATCCCCAAAAACATAATGCAAACAGGAGAGAGATATGCTCTAACTCCTTTTTAGCTTAAAAAAAAAATCCAATGGAAGTTTTGTGGAAAACAACGAGCATTTGGAGGAGAAAGGACAAGAGAGCAAAAGTTCTCCTGAGTTTGAGATCCAGTACCTTTGGAATGAAGGTAAGATGTGCCTTATCTTAGCTTACAAGAGATTTTTAATGCCATCTAAGCTCTGCAAGAGGCCAAAGGAGAGCTGTTCCTTTGTTATAAAAAGTTGTAAGGACTCTTAGGGACAATGTTGTAGACTTCTGACCAGGCCCTTGTAAGTCTGTGATGAGTATGTTAATTAATTGTCTTCCCAGACCTATCCAGCCTGTCACCCGAGGGCCCGGAAGGACTGAGGATAACTAGATCCAAACACAATCAATGTCCTTTCCAGAACTCTGGAGCCTTTAAATCTACCCTCTGTAGTAACTCTCCAAACGCAGTTTCTCTGCACAGAGAGAGTAATTCCTTTTATTCTCTGGAATCAGCAAATCTTAGAACCTTAAGAACACATGTCAGGGGCGCCTGGGTGGGTCAGTGGGTTGAGCGCCTGACTTTGGCTCAGGTCATGATCTCACAGTTCGTGGGTTCAAGCCCTGCATCGGGATCTCTGCTGTCAGCATGGAGCCCACTTGGGATTCTCTGTCCCGGTTTCTCTCTGCCCCTCTCCTTCATATGCTTTGTCTCTCTCAAAAATAAACATTTAAAAAATTTACAAAGAAAAGAAAACATGTCGAGGCCTGCTAAGAGCAGGAGTGCTGTCGTGGGGCAAGAAGTCTAATGAAAAGTGCTCTGATTTTATCTAGCTGGGGCCCGTTAGGCACCTGAGTACACTGTGAGACTTAAATCCTTCAAATAGAAAACAAAAGGGTTAAACTAGATAACATCCCGAAGGTTCAGTCTTTCTATTTCCAGAGCAGGGGAAAGCAGACCCACAACCATCCACCTGTAAGAGAGATCCCCAAACATCCATCATTTGCCTAAAAGAATAATGGAATGTTTAAAACCAGGTTATATGGTTTCTCCTTCAAAACAGCAATAGACAACGCAGGAAACAACAGATGTTGGTAAGGATGCAGAGAAAGGGGCACCCTCCTGTACCACTGGTGGGAATGCAAACTAGTACAGCCACTCTGGTAAACAGTATGGAAGTTCCTCAAAAAGTTAAAAATAGAACTACCCCATGATCCAGCAATTGTGGACTACTATTTACCAAAAAAATACAAAAATTCTAGTTCAAAGGGATAGATGCAGTGCAATGTTTATCATAGCATTATCTACAGTAGCCAAATTATGGAAACAGCCCAAGTATCCTTCAACTGATGAGTGGATAAAGATGTGATATGTGTGTGTTTGTGCACACGTGTGTGAGTGCACGCGTGTGTGTATACATATTGCTCAGCCATAAAAAAAATGAAATCTCACCATTTGCAACAACATGCATGGCACTAGAGAGTATTATGCTAAGTAAAATCAGTCAGATTTCAATTATATGTGGGATTTAAGAATAAAACCAACAAGCAAAAGGAAAAAACAGAGAGGGAAGCACATCAAGTCTTCTTAACTATAGAGAACAAACTGATGGTTACCAGAGGGGAGGCAGCCAGGGAGATGGGAGAAATAGGTGAAGGAGATAAAGCAGTGCACTTGTGATGAGTGCTGGATGCTGTTTGGAAGTGTTGAACCTCTATGCTGTACGCCTGAAACTAACATGACACCATATGTTAACTAACTGGAATTTAAATAAAACCTTAAAGAGAACAGCAATGGGCAACATGATGCTGGCTACCATAACCTGCTCTCAGCAAGTTTTCAAGCCATCCAATGAAATTTTTATAAAATACTATTGTATTTCTGATCCAATAATATTTTATACTAATGCTCATATTATTTTTTCTCTATGTATAGGAGATAAAGTCCTCATACTTATTATACCACAGTGTAGAGAATGCAGCGCCTGCTTGCATCCCGAGGGAAACTTCTGTGAGAAGCAAGAGTTAGTAATTTACCCCTTACTCTATTATTAAACTGCTAATATTGTATAAGCACTGACCTGTAACTAAACGCGCTCACTTCTGTCTTTATAATTCCACGTGTCTGTGCCGCTGCCTGTACCTGCATCTATGTCACCGCGGAACAGCGTTCTACCTTCTTCTGGATTAATGCTGGACGGGACTAGCAGATTTACCTGCAAAGGAAAAAAGATTTATCACTCCTTCCGTGCAAGCACTTTCACTGAATATACTGTTGTACCTGAGATTGCAGTGGCAAAAATTGATGCTGCTGCTCCTATGGATAAAGTCAGTATCATAAGCTGTGAGGTGCCTACAGGTTATGGGGCCGCTGTAAATTCGGCCAAGGTGAGGAAGTTACCTGTGCGTTAGCATGTGTCATAGTGATTTGCCTGGAAAATATCAAAATGTTCAATAACTGTATATAGTTCCAAAAGTTTCAATGGTTGTTTTTGTTTGTTTTCTTTCTTAATAACATGTGTCCAGGTTTGATTTCTAATACAAACGTGCCTTTTGAATTGGTAGGTTACCCGCGGTTCCACCTGTGTGGTCTTTGGACTTGGTGGAATCGGTTCAGCCATTGTCATGGGCTGTAAAGCATCTGGTGCTTCTAGGATCATCGGGATTGACATCAATGAGGAAAAGTTTCCCCGGGCAAGAGCGTTAGGGGGTCACTGATTGTCTCAACCCTCAGAACCTCAAGAAACCTGTCCAGGAGGTGGTGATGGAAATGACAGGAGCTGGTGCTGACTTTGCTTTTGAAGCCATTGGACTCACTGATACGATGGTGTGTGGCTTAGGGCACAGTGCATAGATGCTTAATGGGGGTAGGGTTGGGGGTAAGAAATACATGCTAAATATCCTCACATAGACAAATATAAACTCCCCTGGACATAGATTTTGGATGTGTAGACCCCAAATGCAAAAACAGAATGTAAATTCACTCTAAAACATCTATTTTAAAAATAAAAGCAATATATACTTAAAGATATGTCATTATAATACACAAAATTTAAACATTCAAAAGGCCATAATACCAGTATTCCCTTTTCTTTATTCCTAGATCTCCAAATATACTTTTATATATAAGTACAAACATTATTTAACTCATGAGATAATTATGTGTCCTGTATCAGAAGTCCTAGGGAACAAGGGTAAATAAAATAGGCACCACACTCTGAGATCTTACAGTTTAGAGGAGAGAATATATACATTTAATGTTTCAATGTGTACCTAACATACTTGATTGACAAATAAAGGAAGTAAAGGTAGTAAGATAGGTAACAATAAAGAGAAAATAAGGCAAAATGGAGAAAAGGGGGAAGACAACAGGGTGACGAGCCAGAAAAGGAAGTTAAATAAACAGATATGAAAAAGTACGCTGTACATCCCTACAAAATTGAATTAAAAATAAAGCTTCAGACAACCCTATGTATATATTTGTTTTAATAGAAATGAGTTAGACAGAGAACCATGGCAAGTGAGAAGGTCTGGCAAAGGTAGGGAGTAAATTTATTTGATAAATATATATGGGTCTTTCTATGTATCAGATAATGTTCTAAATGTTTTAAGAACGGTAAATCACTTAATTTTCATAACAATTCTATGAAGTAGGTAGTATTATTCTTCTTTTTACAAATATAGAAACTGAGGCACAGGGAGGTTAAGTAACTTACCTAAGGTCACACAGCTAGTACAGTCTTTCCCACTAAACTCTACTGGTTTTGTCATGAGATCCCATCACTAGCAGTGCTGAAGCTGAGGTTGAGATAGCATTTGGCCAGGAAGAGGTTCAAGATCTAGGAACACAATTCCTCTATCTCTGGTGGTAGTTGCTACTTGCATGGGAAGGCGCTTATGGTCATTATTATTATTACCAGATTGCTGCTTGGGATTCCTGCCATCGGAGCTATGGTGTCTGTCTGATCGTTGGGCTGGCTCCATCCAGTTCAAAGCTTTCCCTGAAAGCATCAGAAATTGTCTCTGGACGGACACTGAAGGGTGTGTGTTTGGGAGGTAGGTCAACAAACAGAAGGGACTAGTTGGTTGCTCTCATGAAATCCCTTTTGACTTTGTAGAAACATAAAATTCAAAATTCCTCCCCTTGGGGAAACAGACCTATGATAGAAGTCTCCAAACACTTCTCCAATTAGTTGGAAAATTTTGCAAACCAATTTCAGTTAATTTAATTAAATAGGTTTTTTTAAGTTCAAACACAAATTTTATCTCCTGCAAGATGGTTTTTGGGTTTCGCCAGTGTTTCAAATAATTCAGTCAACTTCAGTTCCAAATGCTGATGAGTTCAAAGTTTGTTCTGCTACTTTAGCAGCAAAGCTTTTAGATAATCCTATGCACCAACCTGGAGTTTTGGCACTAGCTTTTATCTTCCCTTCCAAGAGGAGCCCTTATTTCTGAGCAATATTGACCAACAGCTTCAGTCAATTAACATTCCCATCTGCACCTGACCCTCTGCTAGTGCCTTCCTAATGCCATTTCCATGTGTGTGAATAGACAGAGGAGGAAATTTTGGGTAAAGGTAAACCCAGGAGGTGGGCTAGAAACTGGTAGTTTAAAAGGACCATTTTTCTACCCAGTAACATGTGAATACTGACCCGATTTTTCTCCCCAAGGAACTCTAGGTAACAGACATGTCTGTAGCAGCCAAACTTAGCAATAGTAATCAATAGCTTCTGATGTATAAATGATTTCTTTCATGTTCAATGTCAGATTTTCAGAAGAAAATCTCCATTACATATTTACACTGGTTTTCTTTTGGGTCATTTGGCATTTCTCAAATCTTATCATAATAGCTTTTTTTTGTTTTGCAGATTATAAAACCAGAGACTGTACTCCCCAACTAGTGATTGATTACCTGCAAAATAAAATTAATATAGACCCCTTAATAACTCATCAGTTGCCTTTTGACCAACTCCACAAAGCTTTCGAGTTATACCATGCTGGAAAAACGTGAGTGCTTTATTTGATGATCTCCCCTACCCTGGATTCACAGAGAAATGACTCTTCAAACATTTCCAAGTGGTTTTGTGAGAAAAAAAAGGCTACTTGGATATTCAATATCTTTCACACTCTCTACCCTATTTCCTATTATTACCAGGATAAGAAAACGTTTTACGTATATACCCCTCTTTGGGAAAGTTCCACATCAACCTATTTTTAGTAAAAGGCGAAAGATGCATACTATTTGAAGAGAAACCAGAGTATAACCTATTTTTTTAAATGCTCAAGAATTCAATATAATACTAAGAAGCATTCTAGGCTACTTTGATCAATTATGTATTATTTTTCTATTAGAGAAATGATCTAGAATGAATTATATTACTGAAGTCATATGATTTTGCAAGGAATCTTAGAGGCAGAGGTTTAGTCTCCACCTAAGGCACAAATCCTTCTGCATCATTTCTGAAAAATGGTCACTCTGCTTCAGCTAGCACACCTTCAGGGATGGAGTGTTCACTCAGTGTGTTCCTTTATTCATTCAATGTTTATTTTGTGATGGTGCAATATTTGCTAGGACTGTCCTAAGTGCTAGAAACACAGTAGAGAACAAGCAACAATAAGTAAATGAGGAACTACTCCTGTGGTGAATGCTTTGATTTTCTCATTCTGATTCCAAGCACATCTTCCTTTCATATTTTCTCCCCCAATTCTACCTACATTCTCTGGTTGGCATGTGATTTAAATTTTTTTTTAATCTAGGTCTTTAAATTTTACCATGCTATACCACCTTCTTGGTTTGACCTAGCATGTCAGCCAATCTGAATCAAGAATGAAGAATCAAGAAACCTCATCTAAAATTTTATGAATAGATTATAGAGAATGTGGGGAAAGGATCTAGCAGATAGTAGACATGCTATAGAAGGAAAAGAACCTCACCCCCCAAATATTTTTTTTCTTTCCTAAGAAGACACAGTGCTAGATTCTGGACCCGACCAAAGCTAATCAGAAGCTGTAGCAGAGGGTTTGGGTGTCTTTGTGATCACCCGGCCTGGGGGAACAGTGCTCAAAGCCGAGGCCTTCCATTCGGATGATGGATCCTGATGTTGATCCTGCTTTCACGACATCTAAGTAGTGATATTAACAATGATCCCAATCAGATGATCAAATGACATTTCATATAGGTGAACTAGGATAAAGGTGGAATTGGGAGGGGGGTACTGAGGGGAGAAGGTAAGCAATGCAATGTCACATGATACAGTGCACAATTGCTTTGCTGAAATCACTGTTTCTTAAGTAATTCAATCATTTTATTATTGTACTTTTATGTTTCAGCACCCGCTGTATTCTGCTGTTCTGAGATCCCAGATGATAAAAGGTGAAGGGACATCCTTGGAGATATCATTCCTTTCCTGTATCACCTCTCTGATTGTTCCAGTACAGTGGAAAGAAGAGTACGAGAGATGGAAGTGCAGTGTAATTGTGCAAAATGAAATATGTTCACCATGAACGTAGCTGTAATAAAATAACTTCTCAGAGAACAGATGTTACATAATTCATTCTGCAACTTTAAAAAGAGAAATGATGGGATTTAGTGATGACACTGTTGAAATGTCCATCAACCCAACTGATCTCTGTCACCAGTCCATGACAGGTGTCACTGAGTTATCCCTTGTTGCCATCCTCAGAGTCCCTCCATAATAACACAGATTTCTCTGTATCTTTCATGCCACACCAGGGCTTGCATGATTTTGCTTCTTCCTCAACATGCTGGGGTATCATAATCTTTGGAAGGCGATCTCAGGACACAGTAAGCCATTTTCTATGCTAAGGTCTTTAGACCATCCTATCCCTCTACCCATGAAATATTGAGCCACAGTTCACTGCTTTCAAACACAAAAACACATTTGAGAAATCTTACCAATTCCACCCCTAGGCTGTGGCTATAGGACATTCTCAGAAGAATTCTTCCATATCTATAACCTCCAAACTTCCTCTTCAAGTCTTTGAGCCAATGTAATCATTTCTTCATTGGGATTCAGAGATTAGGAGCAGAAGGAAAAACTCAAGCTTTTATCCTGCTTTTTTTCTTATATTTTTCATTGGTCTGTGAATCATTTCCATTCTCCTCAATCCTTCAGCTTTTGCATTTCAAATTGTTGTGGAAAATTTCTTTTATAATTGTTTTAATTCAATATATCTTCCTGATATTTGAGCCCAGAATGGCCAATTGACATAATGGAGAAAGGCCCAAGAATTCAAAAAAAAAAGAAAAATATTTTTCAAAGGTGATTATGTTAAATATGATCCTGACAGTTTAGTTCTGTCATCCTCACAATGAGCTCTTCCCTGAGTAGCCACTGCCACAATAAATAAAATGGGGAAAATAAGAGCAATGTTGTCGGATGACTTTTAAGACTGGAGGTCATGTGTTTAACATACAAATAAAACCAAAAATCTCTAAAAAGTTTAAAAAATAAAGTAATTGGGATTTTAAAAGAGGAAGATGATAAGGCAAAGAGTATTTAAAACTAAAAATTGCAAATAAAAATTAATTGTAGAACTAAAACATCTTAAGAAATAAAAATAAGACTAGGATAAATTGAATTGTAAAAGAATACAATGGTAACAATTATAAAAGCTATTTGTGACCTAAAATATGAGAAATAAAATAGAACAGTAATGGAACACATTCTTAATAAGTCGTAAGTAGAAAAAGAAAAAGAGTTAGCATCGTTGCATCTTTAGCAGATAATTGGGGTTGGAATACCCAATTATCAAGGACAGTTTCTCAAGCTAGAGCACCTCTGCACTTGTGAAGAAGCTTGGGAAGCAAGAAACAGGAACACACACTAGGGCCAAGAGCAGGATATACTTGGATGGAAAGTTTTTTCTTGGCCTTCACTGAGACCCTTAGGTCTCCAGACATGCTTAGAAAGACATCAAGCTGACCCTACTGCCCTCAAATTTTCCAGCTCATGTGTGGGGTTCAGTCTAAGAAGGATGTGGTATCAATAAAAGCTTTGCTAAGGACAACTGGCCAGATATGGAGTGGGGGGGTATGAGGAGGATGAAGATAAATTCCTCACATTCACTGAATTCAAGATTAAATTTCAGACAAATTTACATTTTAAATGTAAAAATTTAAATAATAGAGAAAAAATGACTTAAGAACACAGACTCTATGATTATATTACCTAGATGTTAGTCTAGTCTGATTGCAGGGCCCACCCTCCAATGAATGTCACTCAGGGAACAATGCAGGGAGAGCGCCCTATGGTTTGGTGCTATTGCAGCTCCAGTATGCTGAGTATAACCCTACGCAAGCTCAAGGCAACCCAGAATGGCCCATTAACAAAACAAGGACAAAATCCTGCCACAACAAGCAAAAAGAACCATCATGGACTGAAAGCAAATGCAACCCAGCCACAGTAGTACACACAACACACACAGCACAACACAAATAGGAGACACCCCTGAAGTGCTAGGTTCGGATGAACAGGAGACATTGCATTGCAGAACACTACAGAACTTCTACATAAAGCCACTATGTTCAAAAGGAGCAGATATATCTGCTTTGCTAACACAGAGAAACAAACACAGAGAATTAAACAAAATGAGGAGACAAGAGTAATATGTCAAAGTATAGGACAAAATCTTAGCAGGAGAGCTAAACAAAGTGAAGATAACTAATAAGCCTGATAGAGAATTTAAAGTATTGCTCATAAAGATGCTCATTGTACTTGAGAAGAGTGGAGGACCTCAGTAAGACTCTCAATAAAGAAATAGAAAAAAGAAAAAAGAACCAGAGATAAAGAAATCAATAACTGAAATTAAAAATACACTAGAGGGAATAAATGGTAAACTGGAGGAAGCAGAAGAACAGATCAGTGATCTGAAAGACAAGGTAATGGAAATCAATCAAGCTGAACAGAAGAAAGAGAAAAGAATAATAATAATAAAATGTGGATAGATTAAGGGAACTCAACAACACTATCGAAGAGTAAACAAACAGGGGCACCTGGGTGGCTCAGTCAGCTGAGCTTCTGACTTCAGCTCAGGTCATGATCTCACAGTTTGTGAGTTCAAACCATGCATTGGGCTCTGTGCTGACAGCTCAGAGCCTGGAGCCTGCTTCAGATTCTGTATCATCCTCTCTCTCTCTGTGTCCTCACACTTGTTTACCTCAAGAAGCAAGAAAAATCTCAAAAAGCAACCTAACCTTAAACATAAAAGAGCTAGAAAAAGAACACAACTCAATACCAGCATACAAAAGGAAATAAAGATATAGCAGAAATAAATGATATAGAAATTAAAAATAATAATCATAGAACAGCTCAGTGAGACCAGGAGCTGGCTCTTTGAAAAGATCAACAAAATTGATAAACCTCTACCAGATTCAAAAAAAACAAAAAGAAAACTCAAATAAAATCAAAAATAGAAGAAATAATGACCAGCAGCACAAAAATACAAAAGATTGTAACAGAATACTATGAAAAATTATATGCCAACAAATTGGACACCTAAAAGAAATGAATAAATTCCTAGAAACATATAGGCTACCAAAAGTGAAACAGGAAGATACAGAAAACTTGAACAGACCCATTACCAGCAACGAAACTGAATCAGTGATCAAAAAAATGGCGAATCAGGGTACCTGGATGGCTCAGTCAGTTAAGCCTCCAACTCGATGTTGGCTCAGGTCATGCTCTCACGGTTCATGAGTTTGAGGGTTCTGCCGGCTTGGGATTATATCTCCCTCTCTCTCTGCCCCTCCCCCACCTCTCAAGAAAGAAGAAAAACAAACAAAAATAAGGCCAACAAACAAAAATCCAGGACCAAAGGTCTCACAGGTGAATGCTACAAAACATTTGAAGAGTGAAAACCTATTATTCTCAAACTTTTCCACAAAACAGACAGAAAGAAAACTTCTTAATTCATTCTATGAAGCCAGCATTACCCTAATGTCAAAACCAGATAAAGATACCATAAGAAAAGGAAACTATAGGCCAACATTTCTGTACTGTACATCCCCTATTTCACTCATCCTTCCCACATCTTCTAGCAATCATCAGTTTACCTTGTATATTTGAGTTTGCTTTTTGGCTTGTCTCTTTTTATTTTTTTCTTTGTTCATTTGTTCTGTTCTTAAACTCCACATATGAGTGAAATCATATGGTATTTGTCTTTCTCTGACTAATTCCACTTAACATAATACACTCTAGCTCCATCTACATCATTGCAAATGGCAATATTTCATTCTGTTTGATGGCTGACTAATATTTCATGTATGCACATACCAGATCTTCTTTATCCATTCATGAAAGGACATTTGGGCTCCTTCCATAATTTGGCTATTGTTGATGCTGCTGCTATAAATATGTCCCTTCAAATCACTAATTTTTGTACCCTTTGGGTAAATACCTAGTAGTACAATTGCTAAGTCATGGGGTAGTTCTATTTTTAACTTTTTGATGAACCTCCATTCTGTTTTCCACAGTGGCTGCTGCACAACTTGCATTCCCAACAGAATAATGTCTGTACGCTTCTTTTTCTCCACATCCTTGCCAACAACTAGTTTTTTGTTTTATTCATTTTGGCCATTCTGACAAGTTTGAGATGATACCTCATTGTAGTTTTGATCTGCATTTCACTGATGAAGAGTGATGCTGAGCATCTTTTTGTGTGTCTGTTGGCCATCTAGATTTGGAGAAACTAGTCCAAAAAAACAAGAGGAAGGAAAACTTCTAACTTAATTCTATGAGGCCAGTATCATCCTAATACCAAAACCAGAAAAGGCACCACAAAAGAGAGAGAGAGAGAGAGAGAGAGAGAGAGAGAGAGAGAAAGAGAGAGAGAGAGAGAGAACTATAGGCTAATGTACTACATGACTACAGATGCAAAAATATCAACAAAATATTAACAAACTGAATCCAATAATACATTTTACAACATCATATGCCACAATCAAGTAGGATTTATTCCCGACACAGAAGTGGTTTAACATTTGAAAAACAATCAACATAATATGTCACATCAATAAGAGAAAGCATAAAAACCATATGATCATTTCAATAGATGCAGAAAAAGCATTTCATGAAGTACATCTATTCAATAATTTTTAAAAAATCCTGAAAAGTAGGTCTAGAGGGAATATAAATCTTATAAAGACCTTATATGAAAAACCCACAACCAACACCACAGTCAATAGTGAAAAACAGAGAGCTTTTCCCTTAAGGTCAGGAACAAGACAAAAATGTCCACTTTCACTCTTACTCAACATAGTACTAGAAGTCCTAGCCATAACAATCAGATAATATAAAGAAATAAAAAGGCTTCCAAAGTGGTAAGAAAGACACAAAACTCTCACTATTTGTAAATGACATGATATCATATATAGAAAATCCTAAAGACTTCACCAAAAACCTACTATAACTGATAAATGAATTCAGTAAAGTATACAAAATCAATGTAGAGAAGTCTGATGCATTCTTATACATTAAAAATGAAGCAGCAGAAAATGAAATTAAGAAAACAATCCCATTTACTATTACACCAAAATAATAAAAAATCTAGGAATAAACTTAACCAAAGAGAAAAATCTGTACTCTGAAAACTATAAAATGCTGATGAAAGAAATTGAAGACAACACAAAGAAACAGACATCCCATGGTCATGGGTTGGAAGAAAAAATATTGTAAAAATGTTGATCTGTACAGAGCAATCTACATATTTAATGCAATTTCTACCAAAATAACCAACAGCATTTTTCACAGAATTACAACCAACAACCCTAAAATATGTATGAAACTACAAAAGACCCCAAATAGCCAAAGCAATCTGGAAAAAGAAAAGTAAAGCTAGAGGCAACACAATTCCAGATTTCAGGTTATATTACAAATCTATAGTGATCAAAACAGTATGGTACTGACACAAGAACAGACACATAGATCAATAGAACAGAATAGAAAATCCAGAAATAAACCCACATTACATGGTCAATTAATCTTCAACAAAGTAGGAAAGGATATCCAGTGGGGAAAAGTCTTTTCAACAAATTGTGATGAAAAATTGTACAGCAACATGCAAAAAAGCGAAAGTGGGCCATATACAAAAATAAATTCAAAATGGACTAAAGACCTAAAGTGAGGCCTATTATTTTAATATGTCATATTGATTGATTTTTCAGTTATTGAACCAACCCTGCATATAGGACTAAATACCACTTTATCATGATGAATAATTCTTTTAGTGTGATTGTGGTAAATAATTCTTTTAAATGTATTGTTGGATCCAGTTTGCTTGTATCTTGTTGCAAATTTTTCCATCCATGTTCATCAAGTAAATTGGTCTTTAGTTCCTCTTTTTTAGTGGGGTCTTTGTCTGGTTTTGTATGGACTCAAGGTAATGCTAGCCTTAGAGAATGAATTTGAAAGTCTTCTTTTCATTTCTACTTTTTGGATCATCTTCAAAAGAATAGGTGAACTCTTCTTTAAATATTTGGTAAAATTTCCCTGGAAAGCCATCCAGCCATAGACTCTTGTTTGTTGGGAGATTTTTTATTACTAATTCAATTTCTTTACTGATTATGGGTCTGTTCAAATTTTCTATTTCTTGCTGTTTCAGTTTTGGTAGTTTATATGTTTCTAAGAATTTGTCCATTTCTTTTCAATTGCCCAATTTGTTGGCATATAAGTGCTCATAATATTCTCTTATTATTGTTTGTATTTCTGTGGTATTGGCTGTGATCCCTCCTCTTTCATTTGAGATTTTATTTATGTGGGTCCTTTCCTTCTGCTTTTTGATCAATCTAGCCAGGTGGTTATCAATTTTGTTAATTCTTTCAAAGAACCAGCTCCTGATTTAATTCATCTGTTCTACTGTTTTAGTGATTTCTGTGTCATTGATTTCTGCTTTACTCCTTATTATTTCTTTTCTTCTGCTGGTTTTGGACTTTATTTGTTGTTCTTTTTCCAGTTCTTTTAGGGGTAAGGTTAGGTTGTGTATTTGAGATCTTTCTTCATTTGTTAGAAAGGCCTGGATTGCTGTACACTTCCCTCTTATGACTGATTTATCTGCATCTGAGAGGTTTTAGGATGCTATGTTTTCATCTTCATTGGCTTCCATGTACTTTTTAATTTCCTCTTTAATTTCCTGGTTAACCATTCACTCTTTAGTAGGATGTTCTTTAATCTCCAAGTATTCATGGTATTTCCAAATTTTTTCTTGTGGTTGATTTTGAGTTTTATAGCATTGTGGTCTAAAAATATATAAGATATGAGCTCAATTTTTTATACTTCTTGAAGGTTGGTTTGTGTTCTAGTATGTGATCTATTCTGGAGAATGTTTCATGTGCACTCAAGAAGAATTATATTCTGCTGCTTTAGGACGAAATGTTCTGAATATAACTGTTAAGTCCATCCAGCCCAATGTGTCATATAAAGCCAGTGTTAGTCCTGGACAAACAAAAACTAAAGGAGTTCATGACCACTAAACTAGCCCTGCAGGAAATCCTAAAGGAGACTCAGAAAGGAAAGCAGCAACGACTACAAAGGACCATGCTAATGAACATCAAAGAAAGCTGGAGTAGCCATACTTACATCAAACAAATTAGATTTCAAAACAGAGACTGCAACAAGAGATGAACAAGGGCATTATCTCATAATTGAGAGGGTCTATCCATCAAGAAGAGCTAACAATTGTAAACGTTCATGCTCCCGACTGGGACGCCCAAATATATAAATGAATTAATCACAAACAAATGCATAGATAATAATACCATAATTGTAGGGGACTTTAACACTCCACTTACAGAAATGGACAGATCACCTAGGCAGAAAATAAAAAATGAAACAATGGCTCTAATGACACACTGAACCAGATGGACTTTCAAAACATTTCATCCTAAAGCAGCAGAACACATTCTTCTCAAGTGCGCATGGAACATTCTCTAAAACAGAACACATACTGGGTCACAAAACAGCCCTCAACAAGTATAAAAAGATTGAGATCATACCATGGATATTTTCAGGTCACAATGCTACAAAACATGAAGTCAACCACAAAAAAAAATCTTAGAAAGCCCCTAAATACATGGAGGATAAAGAAGAGAGGATAAAGAATATCCTACTGAAGAATGAATGGGTCAACCAGGAAATTAAAGAAGAACTTTAAAAATATATGGAAGTAAATAAAAATGAAAATACAACAGTCTAAACCTTTTTGGATTCAGCAATGATAGTCCCACAAGGAAAATACATTGTGATTCAGGCCTATCCCAAGAAGCAAGACAGATCCCAAATACACAACCTAACATTACACCAAAAGAAGCTAGAAAGACAGCATCCAAGAACGCTCAAACCAGTAGAAGAAGAGAATTAATAAAAATGTGAATAAAAATAAAGAATATAGAATCAAAACAACAACAACCAGTAGAACAGGTTAATGAATCTAAGAGCTGTTTTTTTTAAACAATAAACAAAATTGATAACCCCTAGCCAGGCATCTCAAAAAGAAAAGAGAGAGGACCCAAACAGATAAAATCATGAATGAAAGAGGAGAAATTACAACCAACAACACAGAAATACAAACAATTGTTAGAGAATACTATGAAAAAATATATGTCAACAAACTGGACAATCTGAAAGAAATGGACAAGTTCTCAGACACTCACACACTACCAAACTCAAATGAGAAGAAACAGAAAATTTGAACAGACCCATTGCCAGTGAAGAAATTGAGTCAGTTATCAAATAAGAGTCCTGGGCCTGATGGCTTTCCAGGAAAATTCTACCAGACATTTAAAACAGAGTTAATACCTATTCTTCTCAAGCTGTTCCAAAAAGTCGAAATGGAAGGAAAGCTTCCAGACTCAGACATCATTCTGTGAAGCAAGCATTACCTTGATTCCCAAACCAGGCGGAGACCCCACAAAAAAAGGAGAATTACAGGCCAATATTCCTGATAAACATGGATGCAAAAATTCTCAACAAGATACTAGCAAATCGAATGCAACAATATATTAAAATACTTATTTGCCATGATCAAGTGGGATTCACTCCTGGGCTACAGGTTCAAGATTTGCAAATCAATCAACATGATACATCACAATAACAGAAGAAAGGATAAGAACCAAATGATACTGTCAATAGATGCAGAAAAAGCATTTGACAAAATACATCCTTCCTTAATAAAAACCCTCAAGAAAGTCAGGATACAAAGAGTATACTTTAACATCATGAAAGCCATATAGGAAAGGCCCAGAGCTAATATCATCCTCATGGAGAAAAACTCAGAAATTTCCACGTGAGATCAGGAAAATTACAGGGATATCCACTCGCATCATTGTTGTTTAACATAGTGTTGGAAGTCCTAGCCACAGCAACTAGACAACAAAAGGAAATAAAAGGCACCCAAACTGGCAAAGAAAAAGTCAAACTTCCACTCTTCACAGATGACATGATACTCTACATGGAAAACCCAAACAACTTCATGAAAAAAGTGCTAGAGCTGACCCAGGGAGAAAAAAATGATTTTGCAGGATATAAAATCAATGTACAGAAATTGATCACATTTCTATAAAGCAATAATGAAGCAACAGAAAGAGATATCAGGGAATTGATCCTATTTATAATTGCACCAAAAAACATAAAATACCTACGAATAAACCTAATCAAAGAGGTAAAAGATCTGTACATGAAAACTATAGAAAGCTTATGAAAGAAATTGAAGACACAAAGAAATGGAAAAACATTCAGTGCTCATGGATTCAAAGAACAAATATTTTTTAAAAGTCTATACTACCCAAATCAATCTATATATTTAATGTAATCCCAATCAAAATAACATCAGTATTCTTCATAGAGAGAGAACAAACAATCCTAAAATTTGTACGAAACCACAAAAGATCCTGAAAAGCCAAAAGTAAAGTTGAAAAAGAAACATCACAATGTGGAAACATCACAATCACAGACTTTAACCTGTAATACAAAGCTGTAATCATCAAGACACTATGTTACTGGCACAAAAACAGACACTCAGATCAAAAGAATAGAGAACCCAGAAATGGAACCATAAACATATGCCCAATTAACCTTCAACAAAACAGGAAAAAAGTATCCAATAGAAAAAAAGACAGCCTGTGTCACAAATGGTGCTGGGAAAACCAGACAGCAACATGCTGAAAAATGAAACTGGACTACTTTCTTACACCATATACAAAAGAAACTCAAGATAGATGAATGACCTAAATATGAGAGAGGAAACTATCAAAATCCTAGAGGAGAAAGCAGGCAGCAACCTCTTTGAACTCGGCCACAGCAACTTCTTATCTGACATGTCTTTGAAGGAAAGGGAAATAAAAGAAAAAATGAACTCTTGGGACCTCATCAATATAAAAATCTTCTGTACAGGAAAAGAAACAATCAACAACACTAAAAGACAACCGATGGAATGGGGGGAAATATTTGCAAATTACATATCAGATAAAGGATTAGTATCCAAAATCTATAAAGAACTTACCAAACTCAACACCCAGAAAACAAATAATCCAGTGAAGAAATGGGTAGAAGACACAAATAGACACTTTCCAAAGAAGACATCCAGATGGCTAACAGACACATGAAAAGATGCTCAACATCACTCATTATCAGGGAAATAGAAATAAAAATCACACTGAGATACCACCTCACACTGGTCAGAGTGGCTAAAATTAACAACTCAGGAAAACAACAGATGTTGGCAAGGATGTGGAGAAAAAGGAACCCTCTTACACTGTTGGTGGGAATGCAAATTGTTGCAGCCATTGTGGCAGTTCCTCAAAAAATTAAAAATAGAATTATCCTATGACCCAGCAATTGCACTACTGGGAATTTATCCAAACAATACAGGAGTACTGATTCAAAGGGGCACATGCACCCCAATGTTTATAGGAGTGCTATCAACAATAGCCAAATTGTGGAAAGAGCCCAAATCTCCATCATGATGAATAGATAAAGAAGCTGAGGTATATACGTACAATGGAATACTACTCAGCAATCAAAAAGAATGAAATCTGGCCATTTGCAATAACATTGATGGAACTGGAGAGTATTATGCTAAGATTTCACCCATCTTTATAGCTGGAGAAACTTAACTGATGATCATATGGGAAGGGAAGGAAAAAAAGAGCGAGGCAAACCATAAAAGACTTTTAAATACAGAGTACAAACTGAGGGTTGATGAGGATAGGGAAAATAGGTGATGGGCATTGAGGAGGGCACTTGTTGGGATGACCACTGGGTGAAATATGTAAGTGATTAATCACTAGAATCTACTCCTGAAGCCAAGATTACACTGTATGTTAACTAACTTGAGAAAAATAAAATAAATAATAAAATAAAAATTAAAACTATAGGTAAATTTAAAGAACCCAGTCCTACAAAGGTTTTTAATTAAAATTTTACAAAAATTTCTCTATAGTGATAGACAATGGGCCAGTCACTAAGTCTATCACAAGCAAGTTACTCTAATCTTTGTCTTATACTTTGAATATTATGAGAGAAATCTGCCTACCTTGGTCTCCTTGGCCAAGAAGAAAGAATTGATATAAAACATAAAGGAGAGCAAACAGGTACTCTTTGCTCCCTGATAAAAAGACTTACTCTATAAGCATGTGTATCAATTTTATTTTACATCCACTCCCTCATAGCAGTAGTGTGGAAAATATAAAGTAAGACTTGGCCCAATGGCTACATGAAAAAATCATTTGGCTTCAAGAGAAATATACAAAGGAGGCAAATCTGGGACCAGTTCCCTGAGATTCAGTTGCTAAGTCCAGGGCTAGATACAAATGCTGAAGACATCCCCTCTCTTTGTAAATATTTGCTATTTTCCACAAAATTAAGCATAGTTAAGCATGGAAATAATTCTCAGTTATGACATTATCTAAGGTACTCTGTTGTTAAAATCCTGAGAGATAGCTATCTCCTTACTTTAAAAAAAAATAACCTAATACATTCTCTTGCTCTCCTAGGAAATAAAGTTATCACACTCTTTCTACCTCTTACCTTAATTCTGGGGGTGATCTTTGTATACAACTCAAGAAGGGTTTTACTAACAGTTTCTTTTTGAAAAGTTCGACTTCTTTGGAAGGAATCTAAGCTTTCTAATTTGAATTAAAAATGTTTGGGGTTTTTTTGTCTGTAACATACAAAATTCAGATTGATGCCTCATGGTACCAGTAGGTTTCCCTACAAGGGAAAACCTGTGTTATCACTTTGCAAATACAAGCACAATCTCTGAATACAGAGATTCAGTTGCCAAGATTGAGGTAATTGCATCTCTGGAGAAAGTAGACCTAGTTAGCTGTGGGTTTTTCCATGAGGTATGGTGCTGTAATCAATACTGCCAAGGTGAGGAGCATTTATTCTCAGTATGAATGGAATGCTTCATATTTGAAGTTGAACATCGTCATGCATCTGGGCATGTCTGAGGATCCAACCTGAGGAAGATTCACAAACCTGTATCTAAACCTCCCAGAGTTCTTTACTGTCTAGTCACCCCATATCTCTTTCAGTACCTTTCCCATTCCCTTTTGGTAAGTAGTAAGTGGCAAATCGAGTCTGGACACCACACACCAGTGGAGATATCAGGAATTCCTGGGAGTTGAACATAACAAAATTACTGTGTTCTTCCACATTCTAGTTCATTCTTTGCTTTTATTCAACAAACATTTATGGCAACATTCACTGCTTCAGGTGCTGACAGCAGCTAACAAAACCCATCCAGCTTCTACTGTGTTGTATAATATATACAGTGCAATCAAGTGCTCATAAAAATAAAAGGAGAGAAAAAAAACAGGTGATGGAGAGGTGTGCTATATATGAAAAACTGGACAGGTAATCTCACTGATTGAGTGAGTGTTAAGCTGCTTTTTGTGGGACATCCCCAAAACCTTCCCAGCTACCTTCTCTGAATGGCTGTTGAGTTTTAGCACTTTGTTTTCCCCGAGTCCATTAGTCCCAATCCTATATATAGATATAGAACAGAAGGGATTCTATTTTAATTATTCCCATTTTGAACCAAATAAAAAAGAAGTGTTTGCCTTCATAAGGCATTGACATTGTAAGTAAGACAAAGTTTTCAAAAAAAAAAAAAAAAAGGAAGGGCTGCAGGAGAATGAAGGTGGTTTTTAAAATCTCAAGACTATCTAGAATTAAATAAATACTCTGTTGAATAAATCTTCAGATTCTATGAAAGTTCATTAAACTGCTTCTACACATGCTAATTCTTGGAACTTAAGACTGCATTTGCAGGTACATTTTTGCTCCTCTAGCAAAAAGTATTTCACATCTGGAATGCCTTCAGAACCTTAAACTCTCCAGTTATAATAAGTTTTATTTGAAAATGTCCTTTGCTCACATCTCATAAAAAGTATATACATCAGATTTTCTCCCTGAGATCAACAAGACAGGGATGTCTATTCTCATCATTGTTGTTTAACATAGCACTGGAAGTCCTAGCATCAGCAATCAGATAACAAAATAAAAGCCATCAGAATTGGAAAGAAGTCAAACTTTCACTTTTTGCAGATGACAAAATACTCTACATGGAAAATCCGACAGACTCTACCAACAGTCTGCTAGAACTGATCCATGAATTCAGCAAAGTTACAGGGTACAAAATCAATGTACAGAAATTGGTTGCATTTTTATAGATTAATAATAGAGCAACAGAAAGAAAATCAAGAAACTGATCCCATTCACAATTGCACCAAGAACCTAAAAAACCTAGGAATAAATCTAATCAAAGATGTAAAAGATCTGTATGATGAAAACTATAGAAAGCTATGAAAGAAAGTGAACAAGACACAAAGAAATGGAAAAACATTCCCTGTTCATGGATCGGAAGAATAAACATTGTTAAAATGTCAATACTACCCAAAACAATGTACACATTCGATGCACTCCCAATCAAAATTGCACCAGCATTCTTCTCAAAGCTAGAACAAATGATCCTAAAATTCATACAGAACCACAAAAAAAAAAAAAAAAAAACGAAAAGCCCAAGTAATATTGAAGAAGAAAACCAAAACAGGAGGCATCACAATCCCAGACTTTAGCCTCTACTACAAAGGTGTCATCATCAAGACAGTATGGTATTGGCACAAAAACAGACACATAGACCAATGCAATAGAAAAGAGAGCCCAGAACTGGACCCACAAATGTATGGCCAGTTAATCTTTGACAAAACAGGAAAGTATACAATGGAAAAAAGACAGCCTCTTTAACTGGTGGTGCTCAGAGAACTGGACAGTAACATGCAGAAGAATGAAACTAGACCACTTCCTTACACCATACACAAAAATAAACTCAAAATGGATGAAGGACCTCAATGTGAGACAGGAAACCATCAAAACCCTCAAGGACAAAGCAGGAAACAACCTCTTTGACCTCAATCACAGCAATTTCTTACTCAACACATCTCCAAAGGCAAGGGAAATGAAAGCAAAACTGAACTCTTGGGACCTCATCAAGATAAAAACTTCTGCACTGCAAAGGAAACAATCAAGAAAACTAAAAGGCAACCAATGGAATGGGAAAAGATAGTTGCAAATGACATATCAGATAAAGGGCTAGTATCCAAAATATATAAAAAAACTCACCAAATGCCACACCTGAAAAACAAATAATCCAGTAAAGAAATAGGCAGAAGACATGAATAAACACTTTTCCAAAGAAGATATCCAGATGGCCAATAAACACATGAAACAATGCTCAACGTCACTCATCATTAGGGAAACACAAATCAAAACCACACTGAGGTATCACTTCACGCTGATCAGAGTGGCTAAAATGAACAAATCAAGAGACTATAGATGCTGGTGAGGATGTGGACAAATTGGAACCCTCTTATGCTGTTGGTGAGAATGCAAACTGCTGCAGCCGCTCTGGAAAACAGTATGGAGGTTCCTCAAAAAAATAACAATATAACTACCCTATGATCCAGCAATAGCACTGCTCTGAATTTACCCAAGGAATACAGGAGTGCTGATGTATAGGGGCACATTTACCCCAATGTTTAGAGCAGCACTTTCAACAAGAGTCAAATCATGGAAAGAGCCTAAATGTCCATCAACTGATAAAAGGACCAAGAAGATGTGGTTTATATATACAAGGGAATACTACTTGGCAATGAAAAAGAATAAAATCTGGTCATTTGCAGCAATGTGGATAGAACTGGATGGTATCATGCTAAGTGAAATAAATCAGGCAGAGAAGGACAGATACCATATGCTTTCACCCTTATGTGGAACTTGAGAAACTTAACAGAAGACCATGGTGGAGAAGACATGGGGGAAATTACAGAGAGGGAGGAAGGCAAACAATAAGAGACTCTTGAATACTAAGAACAAACTGAGGGTTGATGGGGGCTGGGGAAGAGGGGAAAGTGGGTGATGGGCATTGAGGAGGGCACTTGTTGGGATGAGCACTGGGTGTTGTTGTATGGAAACCAATTTGACAATAAATTATATTTTTAAAAAAAGAAAAGGATGGATGAGTTTGACCCTCTGCCATCTACTAATTGTATGACCTTGAGCAATAGCCAACCTCTATGAGCTTCATTTCCTCTTCAGAAAAATGGAAATATCTTTATTACAGCCTACACCACACTGGGATTTTGTGATGAGTGAGATAATGTATGTAAAGTGTTTAACACAGGGCTGTACATAGTAAAAAAAACTTAACAAATATTAGCCAGTAATGGTAGTAAAAAAATAAAAAAAATTAAAATTAAAAATGTATACAAACTTGGATCTTTCTGATTGAGTAAAAACACATATTCATTTTGCTTTTGTTTTCTTCTTTGTGCTCAGGTGATCCCAGGCTCCACCTGCAATGTTTGGCCTTGGAGGAGTCAGCCTGTCTGTTATCATGAGCTGTACAGCAACAGGAAGAGTCGGGACCATCGGGGTGGACAGTAGACATCAACAAAGATAAATTGGAGAAGACAAAGGAAGTGAGTACCACTGAGTCCATCGATCCACAGGACTTCAAGAAATCCATCCAAGTTTTATTTGATATGACAGGTGCTGATACGGAATTTTTGCTTTGAGGTCAGCAGAACTCGAATCTATGGTATGTGATTCTCTAAAGAGAAAATTACCCATACTTCTATCAGTAATAATTTTAGATTTTAACTGAGTGAAAATTCTAAAATTCCCTCCACATTCCTCTATTTAATTTTCCTTATGCCCCATGACGTCCCAGCTGGTACCCTCTTCACTCCTACAAATCTATTTACTATTCCAAACACTGAACTCCCATATAGAGTATTGTTCTCCCTGTGTTCCACCATGCCATCCCTTTAAATAAGCAGACGACCTCCAACAGGCAAAACAGAGAAGTTTTGTAAAGATTTCTCATTGAATTATTTCGTAACAAGAGGCAGCATCCACTAACTATAATTTCCAAACCAGAAGATTTAAGCAAGATAAGGAGAGTATTGGATTAATGACGCTATAAAGGAATGAGCTTTGCACTTTGAGCACTCCCTTATGTTAGATCTGAGTAAGCTTCCAAAGAAAATATTAACCAATTTGATTAAATGGGCTCATTTCAAAAATGAAGAAAGCAGTAGTTTTTTTCCAGATAAACATGGTTTATATAAGAGAATATAAATGAAGAGGGAGTTATTTCACAATGTGAGATCTGTCTTCTTTGGAAATTTACAGTAAGAATGTATTATTGGACAGCATGGCTCTATCTTCTAGTTGGCTTTATGGAAACCTAGTAACTCTCTCTTCCAATCAAAGTGTTTTCCTCAAGCCCTTTGCTTTTGCAAAAAAAAAAAGGGGGGGGTTTCCTCAGCTTACAAAATGTTTCCATTCCTCACTACACAAAAATTCCCTCATCTGTAAAAAGATATAACCAAACTTTTCTCACAGTCTTTCCCACTCAGTCTTGCTCTGAGAGACAGTCTTTGAAAATAACTAATGGGAACATGTTTGCTTTACCACATTAATACATGATACTACCTTTATTCCATGATATCTCAAAGAAGCTACCAACACTAACAAACCACCCATGTCAGCAATGGTTCTCATAAAAATTATTTTTATTATTATTGTTGTTGTCAGAACCAAAGGTGTGTTTAGTATTTTCCTTTTTTAAGTTCCATTTATTGAGTCCTAACATGCCAAGCATTACACAAGGCTGCACAGAATCTCTTATTTATGTTTCAGCAAATCCTTTTAAATGTTATTTCAAATGAGAACAGGGAGAATCAGAAAAGATCACAAACTATTTAGCAATTAAGCTGAGATTAGGTTCAACTCTCAACCTTGCATTGCTTTACAACAGGCAGCTGCCCTGGCCTCCTGTCATGAAAGTTATGGAATCTGCATGATTGTGTGGCTTTTGGAAGATTTGCAATTCAACATCCATGACTTGTTTTTCTTTTCTGGACATTCTTTGAAGGGATCTGTTTTGGGGGGGATGGTTAAAGCAAGGATGAGTGGAAATGAATAAGGTTTTAAAAATAGTAAATAGAGAAATGTGTCATAAATGCTTAACAAGGAACATAAAACAAGAGCTTTCGATTACAGGGGTTTTTTTTTTTTTCAATACATAAACATCCAAGGTAAGGGAATGGATATTGGATGTACACAGTTACTTTTATTAAACTTTTTTTCATGCAAAAATAGAGGCAATTTTTAAAATTGATTAGTAAAGAATCCAGTGTCCAAAGTTTAAAATAAATTATAAATTACAACAGAAAAGGCTATATTGCGATCAATAACTATACTTCAATTGAGTTATATATCTGCCAACTGGGATTCTCTGAATATACCAAACCATTATTCAACTAATGTAAGTCTTAGCTGAAACAAATGAGTTTTCATGATACCAACTCAAAGATATTCAACATAATGGATTCATGATTGAAAAGAAATAATAATGATAAAAAGCAAATGAGAACTATTTCCAGAAAAAAAAATTTCATAGAATCTTTTGATTTTCCATTTCTTTATTATTTTGTTTTATTTTAGAGAGGAGACACACATGAGCATGAGAGAGGCAGAGAGAGATAGAGGAAAAAATCTTAAGCAGACTCTGGGCTCAGCACAGAGTCCAACACGGGGCTCTGTCCCTTGACCCTGGGTCATGACTTGAGCCAAAATCAGGAGTCAGACACTCAACCAACTGAGCCATCCAGACACCTCATGGATTTCCATCTTTTAAACCTGTCTTTGAACTTAAGAGACTTTAGAAGAGTAGTTTATTAAGAAAGTAGAAAATAAACTAATAAATCTGCTTAGGATTCTGGGCTCACAAGCCCGTAATCTGATATGTAAAAAGAAATGTATTTGTCCAGAAATTTTTGGGTAATCTGAATTTTTAGGCAAAAGAGGTAAGAACTGATAGCCATCTGAATTATTTCGACTAGTAAGCTAGCTGTGGTTTTGAAGTTAGTTAATGTGGCATATTGTTACAGAATCTAGGCTTCTTACCCAATTCATCTATGAAGAGTAGATAAATGGCAGTGCCATCAAAAACAAACAAAAAACAAACAATCCAATTTAAACTATAATTTTCCATTCATCTATTTGAAATAATGGACATATCCATTACTACCTCCCTCTTTTCTACTTCTGTAGATGATAACTGTTGATTCCAAACACACATACTCAGCTAACTCTTGTAAAATAAGATCGCAACTATTTTATTTCTTTTTTTAAGACTTTATGTTTATCTTTGAAAGAGAAAGAGTGGGAGTGTGGGGGAGGGACAGGGAGAGAGGGAGAGACAGAATCCCAAGCAGGCTCTGCACCATCAGCACAGAGCCCAGTGTGGGGCTCAAATCCACAAATCATGAGATCACAACCTGAGCTGAGCTCGAGAGTCAGATGTCCAAACACCTGAGCTCCCCAAGATCACCAATATTTTAAATAATCCTCACAAACGACTTCACTGGCCACTTCAGCATTCATACAATATTCATATGACTCATTCCTTCCATAGACAGTATAATCCTCTGGTTCAACAGTTTTCAAATAAAGAATGTATTTAAGAAGTGAAGGATACAACATGACAGTATTTAAGAAGGAAAAGATACAATATGATAGGGAGATCCTAAACTCATCTCCTCCTACAGACACACCAAATCTACAGCCACACATGGATCACTTCCCTCTAAAAAAGATGTAAAAACTGAAAACTAGATGAAATGCTCTATACAACAAAGGATAAAAGGATCTCATTGCAGTGGGGAGAAGAGGCAGAGAAACCCCTCCCCTGGTGCAGTGATATGCAGTAAGGATGGATACCCTGAGACAGTCACTTGTCCCAGAGAAGCAAAGGGTTGCTACCCTACCTCAGGCACCTTGGTCACTGGGATTTGTACCAGCACCAGGGAGATGAGACCCCAGAATATCTAGCTTGGAAAACCAACCAGGGCTGAAAGTAGTTTCCTAATTGCAATAGGAAACTGTTATTTCCCTCTTAGAAAACTCATTTATGGTCTTGCTTACCTTAAGATTCAGCAAAAAATCAGCACATTGAAAAGTGCTTAAAAAGTATGTGAGGGAGATTAATTTATTAATCTGGGGTCATCATCTGGAGGGGCTGTGGCCAGTTGAGACATTGTCCAGAGATGGAGACACTGGCAGATGCCATTGTTGCACTCTCCACAAACCCTGCTAGCATAGGTGAGCAAGCCTGGATACAGCACACTTCCATGGCCTTGCTGGGACAGGTGGGGGTGAGCAGTTATGGCACTTACTGAGGCCAGAGAGCACAAGTGATTGCAATGCTCCCCTGCTCCCTAGCTGGAGCACGAAATCTCCTGGTACCTAGCTAAAGTCTTCGAGCATTGGCAGTTCTGACACTCCCCTGCCCCTGATCAAAGTTGGCAAGCACAAAGCAGTCCAGCATTATTCTGCTCCCAGCCTAAAGCCTGTGTGCACACACACAAGGTACGCTCTTGCTGCAATGCTGAGGCCCACAGATAGGTCGAGTCAAGACATTTTTCCACTGCTTTTCTGAAACCTGTGAGCACGCCTTGCCCCCTACACTCTGCCTAGCTAAAACCAACAGGCACATATAATCAAAACTCCTTAACCACCTGGTCTTTGTGGCCAGGAGAGAAGGCATTCCAGAGCTCAACAAAAATGTAACAATCAGAAATACAGTTCTTGGAAGACTACCACCCCTAGGGCATTATACAGACAACAAACTGAAACACAACCCCAGTACTGTGAAAAAGGCTTATTTACTTTATCTGGTACTCTAGCTTGAGGGATAAGCTTAAGGTTTCTCATACTTGTAAACGCTAAGGAGGCCTTCCCAGGGAATATAAGCAGGAAAGCATCATCCTTGTGTACCTCAACAAGATCTCCCAGAAAAGAGCTTAATACCCTCATCTAAGGTCCTGATTCTTACAACTGCCACCTAGGGAACACCTCTGGACCTTCGGGTCTGGAGGCCAACAGAGACTAAAATTGCAGCTCCCCTGATCTATATTTATCAGCATACTTTAAAAGGTATTGCTTGAGGGTCTGGTTTCCAATCAGCCTGAAATTAGTGCTAATGAAATTCCTCCCCTGTGTCACTGATAGGTCTTGGCACACCCTCAACAATGGGGGCACATCAAGAATAAATCAGGTATTCAGATAATCACAAAAGTTTGAGAAACAAAAAAGGCTGGGGCAAGGTTGGACAAGAAGGCTCATTACTAAAACAAGGCTGATCCTTCAACATCGAGAAGGTAGCTGTTTCACCTCATACAGAAACATAGAGGTCAATAAAAATGAGAAAACAGAGGAATATTTTCCAAACACAAGAGCAAGACCAAACCTCAGAAAAAGACCTTAATTATATAAAGATAAGTAATCTACCTAAAAAGAATCAAAAAAATGGTCAAGAAGATGTTCATGAAACTCAAAAGAAGAATGGCTAAACATAGTAAGAACTTCAACAAAGAGATAAAAAACATAAGTACCAAATATAAGTCACATAAGTACCAAACACAGCTGAAGAATATAATAACTGAAAAACACACGATTAAGAGTTCAAAAGCAGACTGGAAGAGTAGAAAAATGGGTCAGTGAGCTAGAAGATAAAGCAATGAAACTCATCCAGACACAGCAGCAAAAAGAAAAAAGACATTATTCAAAATATAGAAAACTTAAGGGACCTCTAGGACATCATTCACATTATAAGGGCCTTAGAATAAGAAGAGAAAGAGGGCAGAAAATTTATTTAAAGAAGTAATAGTTGAAAATTTCTCTAACCTAATGAAAGAAACAGACCTAAGAAAAGAAACACATCCAGATCCAGAAGTCCAGAGAGCTCCAAATAAGATTAATTCAAAGAAAGCTACACCAATATAAATTATAATTAAAATGTCAAAAGCTAAAAATAAAGAGATAAATTTAAAAGCAGCAAGGGGAAGCCCAATGCCTTATTCATTCTCTCTCTAAAAGCAGCAAGGGTGTCCTTGCGAGGGGCACAAATCATAAGAGACTATTGAATACTGAAAACGAACCTAGGACTGAAAGGGGAGGGGGAGGGGGTAAGGGGGTGATGGTCATGGAGGGGGAACTTGTGGGAAGAGGCACTGGATGTTATATGGAAACCAATTTGACAATAAACTATTATAAATTTTAAAAATAAAGCAGTTGTAAAAATGCAAAAAAATTTTTTAATTAAAAAAAATAAAAGCAGCAAGGGAAAAACAAATTGTTACATACAGGGGAAACTCCATAAAGCTGTCAGCAGATTTCTCAGCAAAATTTGCAAAAGAGAAGGGAGTAGAAGTGATATATTCAAAATGGTGAAAGGAAAAAGTTTCCAGCCAAGAATACTCTACCTGGCAAGAATATCATTTAGAATTGAAGAATAGATAAAGTATTTTCCAGACAAGCAAAACTAAAAGAGTTCATCACTATTAAACCAGCCATATAAGAAATATTAAAGGGGGGCTCCTGGGTGACTCATTAAGTTAAGCGTCCGACTTTGGCTCAGATCATGATCTTGGGGTCTGTGAGTTCGAGCCCAGCATCAGGCTCTGTGCTGACAGCTCAGAACCTGGAGCCTGCTCCAGATTCTGTGTCTCCTTCTCTCTTTGCCCCTACCTGCTCATGCTCTGTCTCTCTCTGACTCTCAAAAATGAATAACTGTTAACTAATATTTTTAAAAAAAGAAATATTAAAGGGACTTCTTTAAAACTGAAATTAAATGGCACTAATTAATAATAAGAAAACATGCAAAAGTAAAAACCTCACTGGATAAGACAAATATATAGTAAAAGGAGTGAATTAATCACTTGTAAATTTACTAAGAAAATTAAAAGAGAAAGTAGCTTTAGTGAAGGGATACATAAAATTTTTAAAAGTGTAAAAAGTGACATCAAAAACATAAAACTAGGACACCTGGGTGGCTCAGTCAGTTAAGTGTTGACTCTTGATTTCAACTCAAGTCATGATCTCAGAGTTGTGAGATTCAGCCTTACATCAGACTCCATACTACATGTGGAGCCTGCTTAAGATTTTCTCTCTCTCTCTTTCTCTTTCTCTCTCTCTCTCTCTCTCTCTCTCTCTCTCTCTCTCTCTCTCCCTCCCTCCCTCCCTCTCTCTGTCTCTCCCCCTCTGCCTGTTCCCCACCTTGCCTCAATGTTTATTTAAAAAATAAAAAAAACATAAGGGGTGCATGGCTCAGTCAGTTAAGTGTCTGACTTGTGATTTTGGCTGAGGTCTCACAAACTGTGAGATCAAACCCCACATCTAGCTATGTGCTGACAGCACAGAAGCTGCTTGGGATTCTCTCCCTCTCTCTTTGCCCCTCCCTTGCTTGCTCTCTTTCTCTCTCTCTCGCTCTCAAAAACTTAAAAAAAATAAAATATATGGGCGAGAGTAAAAATATAGTTTTGAAATGATTTCAGATTTAAGTTTCTATCAACTTTTAAAAAAACTGTTAAATGCATGGAAGATATATGTAAATCAGAGTAAACACAAAGTTAAAACTTATAATACATACACAAAAGAAAATGAAAAAGGAATTCTAAACATAACACTATAGAAAGTTATCAACAACAGGGAAGAGAGAAAGAGAAGAAGACAACAAATACCAAAAAAAGCCAGAAAACAACTTAAAAAATGGCATGAGCAAGAAGTTGGGAGCACAGAGGGCAGTCACAGTGGGTGGCAGCAGCAGAATGTTGTCTCAGAGTGTTTAGCCTAAAGAGAAAAACTGACAGCAATACAATAATAAATAAGGGATGTTAATACTCCACTACATCAACAGATAGATTATCCAGACAGAAAATCAGTAAGGAAGCACTGGCCTTAAGTAACACGTTAGACCAAGTGAACTTAATAGATATATACAGAACATTCCATCCAAAATCAACAGTATACACATTCTTCTCAAGCAGAGATGGAACATTCTCCAGGATAGATTGCACACTAGGCCATAAAACAACTCAAGCAGACTGAAATCATATCAAACATCTTTCCAACCACAATAGTTTAAAACTGAAGATCAAGCTTTGCGCAGTGGCAGTATCATAGCCAATGAGGTTTATCCGAGGCGCAATTATTGCTAATTGAAAACTGAAGATCAATTACCCCCACCCACCCCCAAAATAAAACAAACTGAAAAAACTACAAAAACCTAAAAATCAAATAACATGTTACTGAATCATGATTGGGTCATAGTAGAAATTAAAGGAGAAAACAAAGAATATCTACAGACAAATGAAAACAGAAATTTACTAAAATTGAAGAGATGCAGCAAAAGCTCTTCTAAGAGCAAGTGTCATAGCAATATAGACCAACTTCAAGAAACTAAAAAAATCTCAAATAAGCAATTAACATTACACCTAAGGAAACTAGAAAACAAAGAACAAAGCCCATAGTTACTTTATAAAAGAAATGAAATAATAAAGATCGGAGAGGAGAGAAATGAAATAGAAGCAAAAAATATTTTAAAAAATCAATGAGACTAAGAGCTTTGAAAAATAAACAAAATTGACATGTCTTTACTAAACTCAGAAAAAAGAGATAGGGCTCAAATAAATAAAATCAGAAATGAAAAAGGAGAAGTTACAACTGATATCAAAGAAGTACAGAGAATGGCAAGAGACTACTATGAACTATACACAAATTGGACAACCTAGAAGAAATGGATAAATTCCTAAAAATTTACAATTTTCCAAAACTAAATCATGAAGAAATAGAAAATCTGAAAAAATGACTACTAGAAAAAAGATTGAATCAGTAATTAAAAACTTCCCAACCAAAAGTCCAGGACCAAAAAATTTCATTGGTGAACTCTACAAAACATTTAAAGAATTAATATATCCTTCTCAAACACTTTCAAAAATATAGAGATGAAGGAAAGCTTCCAAACTCATTTTATAAGACCAGCATTACCCAGATACCAAAAGCAGGCCAGGACACTACAAAAGAAGAAAAATACAAGCCAATATCTCTAATAAACACAGCTGCAAAAGTCCTCAACAAAACATTAGCAAACTGAATTCAAAGATACATTAAAAGGACCACCCACCATGGTCAAGCAGGACTTATTCCAGGAATGCAAGGATGTTTCCACATCTGCAAATCAACTGATGTAATACATCCTATTAACAAAATGAAAAATAACAATAACAGGATCATCTCAATAGATGCAGCAAAAGCATTTGACAAATTTCAACTTCCATTTAGGATAAAAACTCTCAACAAAGTGAATATATAGGGAACATATTTCAACATAATAAAGACTATATATTACAAACCCACAGCTATTATCATACTCAACAATAAAGAGATGAAAGCTATTCCTCTAATTCAGAAACAAGACAAGGATTCCCACTTTTATTCAACATAGTATTGGAAGACTTAGCCACAGCAATTATAGCAAGAAAAAGAAATAAAAAGGCATCCAAATTAGAAAAGAAGAAGTTAAACTGTCACTATATGTAGATGACATGATTGATACAGAGTAGAGAAAACCCTAAAAATTCCACCAAAAAACTGTTAGAATAATTAAATTCAGTAAAGTTACAAGATACAAAATTAATATACAAAGATCTATTGTGTTTCTATACACTAATAATGAACTACCAAAAAGAGAAATCAAGACAACTATCACATTTACAATTATATCAAAAAGGATAAAATACCTAGCAGTAATTTTAACCAAAGAGATGAAAGACGTGTACACTGAAAACTAGACACATTGATGAAATAAATGGAAGAAGACACAAAATAGCAAGATATTCCATGTTCATGGATTGAAAAAATTAATAAGATGTCCATCGTACCCAAAGGAATATACAGATTCAATGCAATAATTATGCAAACTCCAATGGCATTTTTCACAGAACTAGAATAATTCTGAAATTTGTATGAAACCATAAAAGATCCTAAAAGTCTAAAACAATCTTGATAAAGAAAAAAGTCAGAGGTATTACACTCCTTGATTTCAAACAATATTACAAAGCCACAGTAATGATAGACAAATGGATATACAAAATCTGATACATACAGTGAAATATTATTCAGACTTTAAAAGGAAGGAAATCCTGACACATGCTACAACATGGATGAGACTCAAAGACATTATGCTAAGTGAAATAAGCCACTCATAAAAGTACAACTAATGAATTATTCCACTCATGTGAGGTACCTTAGAGAAGTCAAATTATACACAGTGAAAGTAGAATGGTGGTTGCCAAGGGCTGGGAGGAAGGAGCGATAGGCAGTTAGTGTTCAGTGAGTAGGGAGTTTCAGTTTAGAAAAAGGGGAAAAGTTCTGGAGATAGACTATGGTAATGTGAATATACATTCAATGTGAAATGTACTTAATGCCACTGAACTATACACCTAAAATCTTATTACATGTATATTTTATCACAATAAGAAAATGTCCTCTTTATTGGCAGTCTTCCTTCTTTGTGTCACCTTCCCCCAGTTTCTTTTTTAACGTTATTCATTTTTAAGAGACAGACAGAGTGTGAGCAGAGGAGGGGCAGAAAGAGAGGGAGACACAGAATCCAAAGCAGGTTCTAGGCTCTGAGCTGTCAGCACAGAGCCTGACACAAGGCTCAAACCCATGAATCGTGAGATCATGACCTGAGCCAAAGTTAGACACTTAATCGATTGAGTCACCCAGGTGCCCCTCATCCTCCCCACTTTTCTATTAGTATCCCCATTCATCTTGTTAATCAAACTACTAAGAAATCTAATTTTTGTCTCAAGGCCTGCTTCTGGGGGATCCCAAACTAAGACAGCTGGCACTAGAAGTAGTCCCAGGAAGCAAATCCTAAGGACAGGATTCTGGAAGTGGATCATTTGCCAACAAGATGGTAAAAGGACCTCATTGTGGGCTGTGGTTAAAATGGACCCCCAGAATACCTGCCTCCTGGTATTCATACCCCTTTGTAATCCTCTCTCCTTAAATGTGAGCTGACTTCCTGACTCAATTTTAAAAGCAGAAATGATGAGCTATCACATCTGAAATGGGTTCTAAAAAAGACCATGGCTTCCATTTTGGGATTTTCTCTCTTGGACTGCTTGTTCTGGGAGAAGCCAGCTGTCACAGCATGAATCAGCCCTGTGGAGAAGACCCAAGTTAGTTTGAAAGTATGTATATCTGCTGAGGTCTGTCAACAGTCATGTGAATAAAACTAAAAGAGGATCCTTCCTGAGTCAAGCTTTCAGATGACTACAGCCCAAGCCAATACTTCAGTTTGTGGGAGATCCTGGACTGAAGCATTCAGCTAAACAGCTCCTACATTCCTGACCATAAAAATTTTGAAAACGTAAATATCTGTGTTTTAAGCTGCAAAACAATAGATAAATAAAACACTAGTGGTAAGTGGAGTAATATTCCCCTCCTTGTATTATACTCTTATAATATAGTTACTGAGTCTCCTGTGGTAAATTGGGAGGAGATTCAGATTGCAGGAAATGTACTGCCTTGTGCAATATCGTTAGCCCCTGAGAGATAAAACAGCAATGGTAATTAAAGAATTATAAGAATGGGTTTAGTTGGGTTTTGTTAAGTGTCATTAACATGTTGAAGGAAAAACAAAACTAGCTTGAATCAACCAATCACCAACTAACAGCATGACTGAAAACCACAACACTTCTATGACAGCTTTGCATTTTCCCTTTATCTCCTCTGGTTACTTTGGCTGTAACCAGAAGACAGATTAAGCTAAATATCAGGCCTAGGATTTGATTATTAGCTAACCTGCAGATAAGTTTTCATCTATGGCTCCTTTTTTAATCTCCAACACTAAAATCAGGGCCCTGATTGGGAAGGGGTACAATCTTAAAACTGTATGGGGAGTATCTTCAGAACCTTGAACCATAAGATTGTACTGAACCTAGAAGCCTTAAGAAGTGGTCACAGGATAGCAGACTCTCCCTGCCTGGAGACCACAAGGAGCCTTATTAAGGTGAATTCTCATACAATGACACTTATCTTCCTTCCATTCACAACTTCCTGGCCAATAAATAAGTTGAAGTCTCAGCTTGGCTAGGAAAACCCCAAAACAACCACAGGATGTGGCTCACATGTACCAGCAAGACAGGAAAAACAAGTTGAAAATGAATCATGAGCATCCTGGATCAAGGGAGTAGGATATAAGCAATTGACGGTAGGGCTGAATTTAGTTTAGAATTTGTAAAAAGTGTCCTAATTGGATACTGTGAGGACTGTTGAATTTAACTGAGATAGCTTATGTAAAATAGCAAAATAAATAAGGGCAAGGGGGAGGGATCAGGGAGCGGTGCAATCTATGAAAATATCCATCTACTTAATAACTATACTGACTTCCCCAAGTTCTGGAATGCCAAAACCAGTTTCTCTATTTTATTGTCTTCTATGAACTTAGCTCAAACTCAAGTTCAAATGTGCGTTATTGGGCATACTGAAAGCATACAAACTTAAAAAGTCAAAAATCCTTGCCTTTGTCCTTGGCTATACTTCTTCCAGGATTCATTCTGGAGACAGAAACCATGCCAGTTCATAAAGAAATTGTTAGGTAGCAACAAAATTGTTTGCTAGGTTCCTAAAAAGGCAAGAATAAAAGACTACACTACACTAAAGGTAGCAATTGCAATAAACTGTTACAATCCTTAGGGTTGAAAGAACAAAAGGACAATGGTGGAATTCTTAAAAATTGAGAGAGAGGCCCAGCAGACCTGAAACTCAGACCTCTGGTCGGGAGGAGGGGGGCCTCAGGCTAGCTGGTGTTGCTGAGGGTCTATCATGGGCTACTTGTACAAGGACTGGAAAAAACTTCTAACTAGATTGAGCTATTTCTGTGAGAGGACACTGCTGCTTCTGGGGTGAAGAAATGATGCTGGGGTGATAGTCATAGGAAATGCAAACATCTAAGAATAAAACAGGAAACTGGGCATACAGAGTCTCCTTTCCTCCCTCCAGTCTCTTCTCCTCCACACCCCCAGTGTCACCTGTCGGCAGGGAACGACATGGAGCCAGTCAGCAAAGCAGAACTGTGGTTTACAAGAGTCCCAGCATCACACAGCCAAGTAGACAAGGGGAGTGGAGTGGGAGAAAATAGCTTAATAACGTGTACACTGGAGGAACAAACATGCCAACAGATGCCAGCAATCTATCCACCATGTGTTATGCACTTGCAGTCTTGGTGCCTTTCTGTGTGTATCCAGAGAGATTCTAGTCACATTACTTTGGGTTTGTAAGCAGGAGGCCACTTTCTATCAGATAAAGCCTATGCCCAAATATCAAAAATATATTAAGAACTTATACAACTCAACACCCAAAAAGCAATATTCCAATCAAGACTGTCAGAGCACGTGGGGCACCCAAATGGCTCAGTCAGTTAAATGCCTGACTCTTGATTTCAGCTCAGGTCATGATCTCACAATTCGTGGGTTTGAGCCTCACGTCATGCTCTGTGCTGGAAGGGAAGAGCCTACTTGGGATTCTCTCTCTTCCCCTCCCACACTAGTGTGCATATGCTCTCTCTTTCCCAAAATAAATAAATAAGCATTAAAAGAAAAAAAAAACTGGCAGAAGACATGAACAGACTTTTCTCCAAAGACACCCAGAGGATCAACAGACACATGAAAAGGTACTCTACATCACTCACCATCAGGGAAATATAAATCAAAACTACAATGTGATATCACCTCACACCTGTCAGAATGGCTAAAATCAACACCACAAGAAATAAGTGTTGGTGAGGACGTGGAGAAAAAGGAACCCTCTTGCACCATTTGTGGGAATGCAAACTGGTACAGCCACTGTGGAAAAACAGTATGGAGGTTCCTCAAAAGTTACAAATAGAACTACCTTATGATCCAGTCATCACACTACTGGGTATTTATCCAAAGAATATAAAAACACTAATTCAAAAGTATATATGTACCTCTATGTTTTTTGCAGCTACTTTTTAATCGCCAAATTATGGAAGCATCACAAATGTCCACTGATATATGATGGATAAAGAAGATGCGGTGTATATATATCAAATCGTGAGATCATGACCTGAGCTGAAGTTGGATGCTTAACCAACTGAACCACCCAGGTGCCCCGACAGGAAAGAATTTTTAACAAGAAATGTTTCTTAACATTATTAATACTCATAATGCAAAGGCTAAATTTGACTCTTCTCTATTTAAATATGACTCAGGTTACAGGTAGCCCTAAGCCTGGCCATTCAACATTCAAGAAACAAATTGTGAGTATAACACTATCTGTCAGGCATGGCTGGCAGCCCGTGTGCATACGAATAAATCAGACATGGTCCTACTTTGGTAGAGTTTACAGTCCCAGGGAGAGAGACATTAAACATGTAAACTCACAAATAAATGCATAATTACAAGTTGTGATATTTTAAAGAGGATAATTGGCTGTCATAAGCCAAAATGAAAAGAACAGAATGAACCTATTTTAGATTGGAAGACAGCTAATACTAAGGTGAGCTGTAAATATGAAGACAGCAATGTGTGTTTATAATAGGCCTAGATATAAGGTTTGTATTTGTACTGAGTCTTTTCAAAAATACAGCATTTATTATCTTTTGTGATATGTTCTGTGATTTTTTTAGGTTTTTATCATTTGGTTTGGCAACCATGCTTTGCTTCTAACATTAGCAGGACATATATCTTGAGCTGTAATTCTCATTTTATAGTTCATTAATATTGAACAAAATGTATGGAATGTTTAACAACTCGTTATCTCTTTCTGTGGTCTCTTCAGGACGCTGACCCTTGTTTTCTCTGGAAGTAAAAGACATATGTGGACTCTGCTTCAGAGTAGTTCAGGTTCATTCCACACATGAGCACTCTCATAGCCTGAGATGCATCCAGAGCCTGCATAGGAAGCTGGGGTTAAAGAATTACGGCAAGTCCATTCAAACCCTACACACCGTATTCATCCTAGAGAACACACGAGATGAAAAAGAGGTACAACTAAACACCACTAGATTTAAAAGTGAAGGTTCAAAGTGCCATGAAGGAAGAGTAGATGGTGTTCTGAAAGTGTAACAGGAGGGGCCCTCACCTAATCTGAGAGATATAGGAGGGCAGCCTGGAACAAGGATGCTTAAGCTAAAATCTGAAAAACAAGAGTCATATTGGCCTGGTATCCCAATGCAAAAATTATTATATATTATTGTGAATTATCATATAGACACACATCTAAAGATGGAAAAGCATTCTTCTTTTTCTAACTAGAACCTATTAGTTCTATATAATGTTTACTAACTTAACAACAATGAAAGTAAAAGGGACACTACCCTAGAAGTCAAAAATCTATTTACAGATAATGGCAAAAGAAGGGAAACTACAGAGTCTAAATTTTATCAAACAACCCGAAACTTTACAAAGCAGCAGCTTACCTGAAAAAAAAACAAAGCAAGAAAACATGAACTTTGAATTCAAACACACTTCAAATCAAATCCCCGCTCTCTTAGCTAACAATTGTTCCAATCAGATAGCACGAACCTTGTTCATAGGAAACATATTATCTACCTTACAGGGCTGTAAGAGAGGATGAAATCAGTAACAACGTGCCTCCTAATATTCACTAGGCATTCAATAAGTGTTAGCTTCTTCCCATTAAATAATTTTTAATTTAGTTAATAATTCAAATACCAAGCAATAATTATATCAGGAACAAACTCCTATGATTCTCTTTGGCATGTCTGAATTAGTCTTCTTGTGCTCACAATTAGAGAAAGCCAGTTATAAGGCTCAGCAACCAGAAACTCAGAAGTTATTTGGGTCAGCCAATGAGCCCCCAACTTTTGAGGAGGAACCAAATCTCACACAGGTATTCCGGGGCATCATTTGGTTTGTTGTTGTTGTAACTTTTGGCATCTTTGGACCAAACCAGCTGTGTTCTAACTGCAAAGTAGGAAATGACTAACAGATCCATAAATTATAAGGCCATCTTGCAATTAAATTTGTTTTGTAGAGAAGAGATATTTGGAATTTGAACCTTTAATATCCTCTCCACAAATATTAAGTGAACCAAAGGTTAGATTTCGTTTGTATATGTGTTCATATGTATTATACATATGAGATATTTTTTCGACCTCCAGATGGTGTTGCTAAAATTAATTTGTAAAGGAGCTTTATTTAATTGGTTTAAAGACAAGTGCTTATAAAAATTGGGCAATCTAGAACTCAAAAAGAAGGGTACCTGGGTGGCTTAGTGGGTTAAGCACCCCACTCTCAGTTTTGGCTTGGATCATGATCTCACAGTTTGTGAGTTTGAGCCCCACATCAGTGTCCATGTTGACAGCACGGAACCTGCTTGGAATTCTCTCTCTCCCTCTCCCTCTCTGTCCCTCCCCCACTCATGTGTGTGCACTCTCTCTCTCAAAATAAATACACGTTGAAAAATAAATAAATAAATACAACTCAAAAAGATAAAAACTAACCCAAATATTTTTCAAGTTCACATGCTCTGGGATAATCTTTGGTAAACTAAAATTCAAGGTTATTGGTTTAATTAAAATAGACATGTCTTTAGACTTATTAGCATTAAATACAGTATGTTTATTCTGGGAAGGTTTACCATAGGTCAAATAAGCTCACGTTACCTCTGTTGCAATATGTCAGCAAAAATGACTTTAAATGATGGTTAATTTTTTCTGTCTCATGAACTTTTCATGGGTAATTGTTCAAGAGCAAACAGGTTAAATAAATAAAAAGGTTTATAGGTAAACTTTAAATGGCTTTCAAAATCTTTGGTAACCTGAAACTTTTAAGCTTTGCTACATTAAATTATAAATTGGATTAAATTAGTCAAATATCTAAGCCTTTTCCAAATAAAATAAAATACTAAAACAATTACTAAACACAAGTTTGTCTGCATTTGTCTTATTACAGACAAACTCAAATACTTGGGTCTGTTAGAAAATATGTTTTATATTTTATTGAAAGCTATACTATAAAAAAAAAACATGTTTCTAGAATTTATTAAACTTATTCCTAAATTTGACAATCCAAAGAATTCTGATGTAAGAAACAGTTCACAGTTGTCTACTACTTAGCTTTCACTGGAGGGTGAAGTCTCTAAAAGTTAAAATTCTGATCAGTGTAATTGAGACTGCCAGAAATAATAAGGAAAGTAACTCTGTACACAGGAAAGCAAGAGAGATGTAAGAAAGGTGTAAGAAATGAAAATACATCTTTGTTGCAGAGGGGAAAAAGTGATTCATCCTGAAATAAGACTAGTTATTTAGAGAGGGAAATTTTAGGACAAAATCTAAATGGAAAAAGAAAGTTGCAGCAGATTTCTAAAGGGGGAATCTTTAGAAAAGAATGTTACATATAGGCAGAACTAAGACTGTAATGAAGAAGTTTTAAAAGTACACTCGTATAAGATTAGAATTCAGTTTCTCTGTTAAAAAAAAAAGTTTTCTTGGATTGTTGGTCTGCTCCTGATTAAAAAAAAAATCATGAACAAAGCCTTTTCTTTATCTGTCCAGGAAAATAGTTTTTATGTTTTGTCTTTGTGAGGTCTTCAATTACTTAAGATGGTTTTATCTTCTCGAAATTAGAAGAGCAAAATTTTTCTAACAACTGTGTAATCTTCTGTATTTGTCTTTAGAATCTCTTATGGCCATATTGGTTAAACAGATAATTAAGTTTTAAGTTTTGTAATGATCTGTGATGCTCTTGAGGTATGTACTTTAAAATTCTGATTGTAACAAACTTCCCAAATACTCAAATCCTAAATTAAGTCTTTTTGACTACATAGGCATGTTTATTTGCTGTGTTAAACTACATGGGAAGCATCATCAGATAAGGGATGATAAATCTTCTCAGGTTATATTGTATGAGTGAATGCTATAACTGTACTAGAAAGTATAAAAAATATTCCTGGGGTGTCTGGCTGGCTCAGTCAGCAAAGCATGCAACTCTTGGTCTGAAGGTTGTGAAATCAAGCCCCATGCTGGGTGTGGAAATTACTTAAAAAATAAAATCTTAAAAAAAGAAAAGTATATAAAATGCCTAATGTTTTGGATTTTTAAAAATTCTTTTAGGTTTACTTATTTTGATAGACTGAGCAAGCAGGGGAGGGGCAGAGAGAGAGAGAGAGAGAGAGAGAATTCTAAGCAGACTCCACACTGTCAAGCCTAACACAGGGCTCAAATTCATGAACAATAAGATCATGACCTGAGCCAAAACCAAGAGTAAGACACTCAACCGACTGAGCCATCCACACACCCCATGCCTAAAATTTTAATATGTTATGCTCTGTGTGTTACTACTTGAAATTCTAATTATTAAAATGTTGTAGGTCATAAAGCTAACCAAATATTCTTGTCAACTGCATTAAAATGAATTCTCATCAGATTTTTAACCATGGCCATTTTGACTCTTTTTGTCACTTATGATTATTGTTTCCTCTGATACTCTTACAAATGAGTTTCAGCCTCAAGGAGATTCATGAAAAGTACTTTTGACAAATACAAGTATCTGATAGGGTTAAGATCATAAAACTAAACTAAAAGTTTCCAGAACTAATAGAAAAACTGCATCCAAACAAAAAAGAATAAATAACATTGGACTAAATAAATCAAGAAGGATGATTATAGTTTTTATGACTCTTGTTTGAAACACTGCTAGTTCTCTAATGTTTGCTCTTCAAGATTTAAGGAAACTTTTTCTCTTAAGATATCTGTAACTTACACAGGTGCCTGGGTGGCTCAGTCAGTTGACCATCCAACTTCAGTTCAGGTCATAATTTCACAGTTCATGGGTTTGAGTCCCACATCAGGCTCTGTGCTGATAGCGCAGAGCCTGGAACCAGCTTTGCTTTCTGTGTGTGTCTCTCTCTGCCCCTTCCCCAGTCACATGTGTGTGTGCACTCTCTCCTTCTCAAAAATAAACATTAAAAAAATTTTAAGATATCTACAACTTATAAAAAATTTATTTCAGGGAGCCTAGGTGGCTCAGTCAGTTAAGCGTTGACTTTGGCTCAGGTTACGATCTCATGGTTCGTGGGTTGGAGCCCCACGCCAGGCTCTATGCTGACAGCTCGAAGCCTAGAGCCTGTCTTCAGATTCTGTATCTCCCTCTCTCTCCCTGCCCTGCTTGCTGTCTCTTACTGTCTCTCAAAAATAAATTTTTAAAAAATTTTTTAATTGATTTCAAAAATGCTTTGTAAACAAATCAAAACACTTATTGTTTCCCTCTACCTGAATCCTCTAGAATTCAAAAAACTCTCAGTGAGCATTCTTTCTTTCATGGCAATACAAATTATTTGCAGAAGCTCAGTAAGAATCTGTTCTTATAATACTGGTTATTTTCCTAAGGCTTTGACTGGATGGCATATTTGAAAGAGAGATGCATAGACTCAGATATGATCAGACAGTTTTAAAGAACTAAAGTTGACGTCATGGAACCAACGAAGCCCTTTGGAAATTTTGGCCTAATAACTTCCTTACACAGTTCCCAGCAGCCTTACCAGGTGAATTAAAAAAAAAAAAGTAACTTCTTGACAGGTGCAGGAACCTCAGGCTTTTGGGGCACCTCAGGAAGAGAGGAACTCACCCAAATCTACAGCTACTGCAAGTGAGTTTCATGGCAAATATTTGATTTGGCTTCTGGCCTTGAGAGGCTATAAAAAGTTCAATCTGCAACCCCCTATAAAAAGCTCCAGCAAAGCAGATTTTTCAAAAACCTATATGGTCAACCAATATTTTGCTGAGCTTACATAAACAATCAGGCCAAGTTTATTAAAACGAGATTTTTTTCACAAACAATAAATTAGTCTTAATTTGGCTATCCATGATGGGAATGAAGGTGATTCTGGAGAAAAAGATTATGTTTCAGTAATGTTAAATTCTAGTTCTGATTAACTGTCTTTGAGTGCTTGTTGTTTGCCTATAAAACTAGGCCAGATTCTGAATTGTTCCGGTTTCTTTAAATATCTGGCTATAACTCTCCAAACTGAAGTTTCCAATTTTCTCCTGTTCTCTTGACTTGAAATCATGGAAAACAAAAACTGTTCTTTTTCCTAAAGCCCTAAAAAGTGATGCTAGACAATTTGAGGTAATCTTCAGAATAACTGCCTCAATGACTCACGTCTACACAATCTTCATGCCTACTGGTCTATCGGCCACCCAAAAGGATCACCAGAGACGTTTGACCTACTCACCACGGAAATCCACCAGGTTGCCGCCGCCTGCTCCCACTCCATCCGTCCAATGATGCTTCAAGCTTGACATCTAGAAATCTCACTGGCAGCCCTCAGGACTCAAACACTGTGTTTATATTTTGCTCCAGGCATTAACCTGTATTTTTCTTTTTTTCTATAGAAATGTTTGTTGTTGGGGTTTTTTCTAGTTGGAGGCATTTTTATTTTCTTTTTTTCTTTTTTTTATCTTCTAACCAATTTTTTATATAGCTTATTGTCAAGTTGGTTTCCATTTAACACCCAGTGCTCTTCCCCACAAGTGCCCTCCTCCATGACCCTCACCCCGCTTCCCTTTCCCCTTCCCCCTTCAGCCCTCAGTTTGTTTTCAGTATTCAAGAGTCTCTCATGATTTGCCTCCCTCCTTTTCCCTAACTCTTTTTCCCCCTTCCCCTCCCCATGGTCCTCTCTTAAGTTTCTCCTGGAAAACAATGTGGAGGCTCCTCAAAAAACTATCAACAGAACTCCCCTCCAACCCAGAAATGTCTATTGTTAATTACCCGACTGCTTGCGCAACACAGGCCTAACTTTGATAGCCCACCTGCGAGAGTGCCTCCTAACTTAAGACCACAATTTTAACATATAACAACCGTTTAATATATGTACATATTGCTGAAAGCCATGACGAGATTTATCACAAAATAAAAACAAAAGACTTTTCTGGTAGGGGAAAAAACCTTGATCTTATCAGTAACCCAAATTTCTGTCATGCACGTGTGTCCCCACCTTTTGCTCACTATCCCCCCCCTGTAAAAACGGTGCCTGGAGACCCCGTAACAGTCACTGCCATGCATACCCTCTTCATGCTTTCTGAGTATTTCTGGGCTTACATTCATGTGGCTGCATTACTGCTCCTCCTGAATTATTATTTTTTTAATCATCCCATGAGTCAGCTGTCCTCCTAAAGCTAGCATCGTTTGTGCCACTTCGCCACATGCTATACTTTCCTTCTTCCCATATTTCTCAAAGCACCATGACCCCCAAGGCCCTGAGGGAAAACAGACTTTGCTGAGGACTTAGAAAAGATAGATTATAGTGCAGTGGGACATTAAATTTAATGTTAGATGCTGCTGCCCTCGTGTTCTCCCCATGCATGGGATTTCCCATGAGCTGTCTCTCTTCTCACTTATATCTCATCCAAGCCTATTCTTGGCCTTCTCCATACTCTTCAAATTCTGGTACTTTTGTGGCACCCACAAGCAAGAATTATATTAGCATAAGTCTTAAAATCCACCTATTTTATATCTATTTTTATTACTTACACTAATATAATTCTTTGTCTACCTCTCTTTTGTCTAACCTCTGACCAGAAGCCCTGCCCTACAGGACCACCCATGACCACAAAGGCATTTTTTCTGCACCAGAGCAAGCCTTTCACAATGATCACAAACAATATATAAGCGGATTCTAAAATAATACTTCTCTTCCTGTTACATAAGTATATACTTGCCTAAATGGATGTGTATCAAAGCATCTAAGGAAGCTGCATCTGAAGCAAAAGGTTATATATAATTCCTTACCAAGGAGTGATACTCTCTCTTTGACCAAACTTGAGTCAGGCTTCTCTGAGCCCTCTTCCCAAGTAACCCTGACCTTGGGCTCTGTATTTGGCCTGCTTTAGTCCAGTTTTAGCACAAAATTCCCTGGGAATTTGAATTATGGACTGAAGAAAGTGTTTTGATTCATCTTCTTCCTAAGAGTTTGGCCTAGTAAAATGTGAACTGGGGAAATAGTAGTCAAAATTTAAACCACATGAACAGAGATCAAAACGAAAGCCAGGCTACAGTAATAGGAATGAAAAGGCACAGAAAACAGCAGAGAAGAGAAATGGAGACGTTCTGGTAAAGGTCTAGTGCCTAGTTCCAGCTCCTTCCTGAGCTGATTTGCCTCTTTGCTTTTGGATTCCATGATACACCCCTATATATTTATTCAGAAATCTCTGGCTAATAGCTCAATTGAGATACTACAACCAAACAATCCCGAGTAATGTTATATACCCTTTGCAGTATGAAATAAAGTACACTCCAAGTAGCCCTTTATCTGTTTAAGGTGATATCCACCTAATTAACAATATTATGTTAACACTTACCTACCTTCTCAACCAGTCTTCCCTGTAATGCTAAAGACAAACATTAACACTACAGCAATTTGATCTAAAATCCTGCAACAGAGAAAATCTAACACACACAAGGTTGAACCAAAGACACTGATAAAGCACTCTTACTCAACCTACTAGCTTTATTAATCATGTAGTAATTGATACACATGAAACAAACACACAGAACATGAACATGAGCAAAAGCAGAACATTCCAATATTTATTTACCCATGCCTATTCATGGGAGAGGTTGCTCTGACTTTAAGTCATTAATTTAGTTTAAGTAAATCTCTAGAGCAAAGAAAAAAAGGGGGTATCAGGTGACTCAGTTGATTAAGCCTCAGACTCCTGATTTTGGCTGAGATCATGATCTCACAATTCATGGGATCCAGCCCTGTGCTGGGCCCTGCACTAATAACACAGAGCCTGCTTGGGATTCTCTCTCCCTCTCTCTCTGTCCCTTCCTTGCTTGCATACACATGCACTCTCTTTCTCTTTCTCAAAATAAATAAAGATTTTTAAAAAAAGAAAAAAGAGCATTCTTTCAGGTTTATTGTAATACTGGCTGACTCCCCAGTATTATTCTTCCCCACAGATAATTAGGCCTAACAGCAACACTTTTAACATTCTCCCTGACAACTGCTATTGGCCTATGGGGATGTGACTTGAATTGGCCCAGTCACCTTACAATCCCCCATTAGTTTAATTAGGCTGGCTGGTTGGTTGGTTTTTCAGAACCATCTCACTGAGTGAGATGACATTTCTTTTTCTGGAATTTCAAGGCTAGTAATCGAATTCAAAACACTCCCTCTCACCTCTCTCCCAACTTAAAATGAACAAGGGAGCATGTAGCACCGATTAGGGATTTGAATCACAAGGGGAAGCATCCCTTGATGAATTCAACAGTGACAGGAGAGCATAGAAAAAGTAAAATCTTAGTTCTTACTGACATCCTTGACCCACTCAATTAAACAACTCCAGAGCCAGCCCTAGCTCTGAAAATCTAATTAAAGCTATAATGATATTGTTCAAGCTAGTCTGGGGTCAGGACTTCTATCACTTCCTGTTAAAAATGTCTTGAACAATTTAGCCTCCCACCTTAGTCTAAATAAAATATCCCAACTTCCTTTTGGTTTCCCAATAGCCAACTGAATTGTCTCAACTCTGAATTCTAATTTGTTTAATAAATGGACCTACTGATGAACAAAGATGTGGCCTTTGCAGAGATCAGTCACACATTTCTGACAGGCTCGAGATATCTCCTATTATAAATTAACTAATTAGTATTATAATGTGCAGACACCTATGAGTTTAACTTATTATGCCTCTTCTCTCAGAACTACCTTATCTTTGATTTTTTTTAAAAAAGTTCTTGCTTTTTGGAACTTTAAAATTAACAATAAAATCATGGGCCATATGTTTATGATATGCTATATGAATATATTAGTCTGTATTCTGAAATATATACGTTAAAAAGATTAATCATAAAAAGGTGAATTATATAGGGGCATCTGGTTGGCTCAGTCAGTTGAGCATCCAACTCTTGATTTCAACTCTGGTCATGATCCCAGATTTACGCAGGGTTATGGGATCGAGTCCCACATCAGGCTGTGTGCTGAGGGTAGAACCTGCTTGAGATTCTCTCTCTCTCCCACTGCACCTCCCCCATTCATATGCTCTCCCTCTTTCTCACTTTCTCTTTCTCTAAAATAAAAATAAATAAATTATATAAATCTAAGTGTAAGAGTCATCATCTCCAGCAATACACAAATACACAATATACAAAACTGCACCAATTTTCTCAGTAACAGACACTAACTCCCACCTCCCCACCTCTCACAAATCAAGAAGAAAATGCAATCATTACTAAACTTTTAAAAACACATTGATCTCAGGTAGAAACTCTTCTAAAGTTTTAACCCAAACTAACTCAGATTAGAAGTAGCTTTCTTTTTATTAAATAGCCTTAATATTTTAATATTATAAGAATAACTACAAAAGTAAAGACCACCAGGGTTCTGGGATTGGGAGAACACCTTCACATCCCTTGTAATGTCCTCTGGGAGGAAAATCAGAGGGAAATACCAGGCAAACAGGCATATCTTAGCCAGATTTACTGCCCTCAGACAAGGTCACCTTTTCATGACAAAACTGCTTTCACCACCCAGCAAATGCTCTGTGATCTTACTATTACTTCAGTATCTGAATTTAGTATCTCCTCGTTGGCATAAATTGAAATGTTTTTATAAATCATCACCTCAGGCCTGTTTGCTTGGCAAAATCCTTACAGGAAAACAAAGGTCATTTAGTAACATGGGTCATTGAATTTCTAAGCTACCTAACAGATGTTGAAAACACACAGGTAAAATAATTAAGGCAATTAATAAGATATTTACCAAACATGTAACTTGAGTTACCAGATTGACTGGAGAAATTGTCTTCCCTTTATTATGCTGTAGCTTTCCCAAATAACATTGTCCTCTAAATTACAGTCCCAGGTCAGCTTCCAGGAATCTGCTCATATTCCGTCTACTGCTTGCCCAATCCACCAGCATGACTCCTCCGCCTCAAGGCAAGCTTAAAGTTACTAGATTCACTCATACATAGTTCTGCAGATTTCATATTTTCAACACTGTTTCTCCAATTAGACTAAAGGCAAATTCCTTCTCTGTTCCCTAAGGCATAACTCAAATGCACAATACCACACAGCACATTATACCTCAAAAGGATTCATCTAATTCTGTGAAATTACTGAATGATATCAAATTAGTTAACTATCAAATATTTTACATATGCAAGAAATTGCAGACACAAGATAAGTAAGTCTTTGTACCTAAGGAAGAAGGTCAAGAAAAGAACACAATCTTTCAAAATAAAAGGCAGAGTAAGATGGACAATATAAAAAATATACCAATTTCTCAGGACAGTCACAAGAAGGTAAATCATGTAAAGATGGAAGAATCAGAAGTTTCATTTGGAAGAGAATTTCTGAGATGAACCTTGAATGAAAAGTAGAAATTCCAGGGGTGCCTCGGTGGCTCAGTCAGGTAAGTGTCTGACTCTTGGTCTCAGCTCAGGTCATGATCTTGCAGGTCCTGAGACTGAACTCCATGTCAGACTCCATGCTGACAGTGCAGAGCCTGCTTGTGATTTTCTCTCTTCCTCTCTCTCTCTGCCCCTTCCTTGCTCATGCTTGCTCTCTTTCTTTCTCTTTCTTCTCTCAAAACAAATAAATAAACATTTTAAAAAAGAATGAAAGAAAATACCAATTCCACCTGTAGAAGTGGAGGAACAGGAAAAAAATTAACAAAAGGCACTATAAGGGATGTTCAAGTGACAGTGGATTTTCCAGATTTGTTGAAACAAAGTACCACCAGTGAAGGAGTGAAATAATAGCATGAAAAATTTATAGGGAGAGATATTTAAAGTCTTTGAGTTCCAGGATAACAAAATCATACCTAATTTGACAGATTTGTTGTGGAACTATTGAAAAATTTTTAACAGGAAACTATATAACTTCCCTTTAGAAGTCTATTCCTACAGTGGCATTTGAATGAACCAAAATGGAAAGAAACCAAAAGGTCAATGAGGAAAACATGTGGAGAACACCATTTAAATAGTGAGGAACCAGGTCACATCCTCTAGGATGGCTGTAACGAAAGGGAAATAGCAAGTGTTGATGAAGAGCAGAGAAATTATAAGCCTCATTCACTGTTGGTAGAAATGTAAAATGGTACAGTCACTCTGTCACACAGTTTGGCAGTTCCTGAAAACTTAAACACAGAGTTACAATAACTTAAGCAATTCCATTTCTAAGTATATCCACAAGAAAATTAAAAGTATATATTCCACACAAAAACCTGTAATGTGAATGTTTATAGTAGCATTATTCATAATAGCCAAAATGCAGAAACAACCCAAATACCCATCAGTTGGAAAAGGATAAATAAATTGTTGTATACACACACAACAATAGAATATTATTTGGCAGTAAAAAGGAATAAGGCACTGAAATATGCTACAACATGGATGAACCTTGAAAATGTTATAATAAGTGAAAGAAGCCAGCACAAAAGGCCATATAATGTATGATTCCATTTAAATGAAATGTCTAGAACAAGTAGATCCATAGAAACAGAAAGTAGATTTGTGGTTGCCAGAGAACAGGCAGAGGGGGAAATTAAAATGTATGAGGCTTCTTCTTGGGGTGATAAAACTATTTTAGAATTACTACTGGAGACAGTTACCTACCATTGTGAATATATTCAACAACCACTAAATTATACACTTAAAAATGATGAATTTTAAGTAAATTTTATCTCAATAAGAAAAGGAAATAGGGAAGAAATGAACTACAATTATGGTCAAGTGAACAGAAACACAAGTGGTTGAAAACTTAAGGAATTAAAATCTGCATGTTTTTACAACTACTTTATTTTATCAGAGCTTAAAAATACCATCAAATTTTTAAGATGCACTATAATTTTATATACCACTTTAAGAAGCAAAATTCTACCAATTAAACGATGATATGCCATTGTAGGAGCACCTGGGTGGACCGGTCAGTTGAGTGTCCAACTTTGGCTCAGGTCATGATCTCACAGCTCCTGAGCTCAAGCCCCATGTCAGGCTCTGTGCTGACAGCTTAGAGCCTAGAACTTGCTTCAGATTCTGTGTCTCCCTCTGTCTCTGCCCCTTCCCTGCTTGCATTCTGTCTCTCTCTCTCAAAATAAATATTTTTTAATTTAAAAAATTTATCTTATAAAAAAAGGAAATGTAAATTAGATGCAGGAAATTTAAAAAATAGAGGAAGATCTAATTTGTGCAGAAACACAATGAATTCATAGGTCCCAAATAAGCTACTTAGGTAATAATGTTGAAATTAATGAATTGTTATTTTAAAATTGCATATACACATCAATGTAATAGGAGGGAAATTCACTTTTAAATGTATACAACACTGGGAACTTTGAGAATTACAAGCCTAAAAATTAAAGGTAAAAATAGGAAAAACCATTCTCTCGAGAAGAATCTATGATTTTTCTTTTTTTAACATTAAATAAGAAGACCTCACATTTGAAAGCCCAGGAATTTACCATTTTCCAGCTTCCTCTCAAAATGGGTTCTTTTGATATTTAAAGAAAATAAAAGACAGTCCCTATCTTCGAAGAATCTCATCAAAGTGCAATACAAAAAGAAAGGCAGATAGAAGACTAATAAGTACATTAACGGCAATTGTATATCCAAAATAAATATAAATTTGATCATCATTTATTAAGTACCAAGAACTTTTCAATCTCTGAAGTATACTTTGCAAAATTTGAAAGGTAAATAAAATGCAATCTTTACATGTAGTTAAGGGTACGTTGGGGGGGGAGGGGAGGTGTCAAAAAGGAATACAGATAATAAGACATGAGAGAATAATATTTGCTTCAAGTAGCTATCTATGTGTGAGCAAATCAAGATGTGTAAATACAATGAATGTCATGGGGATTCAAAGACAGAAAAGATCGTACCCAAAGAAGAGGACTAGAAAAGGTAAGATGTGGACCTGGATGTGGACTTTAAGAATATATTAAAGTTTAGTAGCCACAGATGACAGAAGTAGATTTTCTAATCAGGGAAAAAAGTGTGAACCAAAGCACAGAGACAGGAAGATATACAAGGCATCAAAGAAAGGCCTACCTTGAATTGAGATAAGAATACAAATAGGGACCCTGAAAGGTAAGCTGAAAAATATAGGTAAGCCTTGAATGCCAGAGTGAGAGTTTTATACTTAATCTTAAGAATTAGATAGCTTCTTGATGATTTTAGAATAAGAGAATGATATGACAAAACATTATGAATACTAATCTAGCAACATTTTGAAACATGGACTGGCAGAGGGAGATCTACAAATAGGAAAATCAGTAGGAAGGCTACTGTGATAGTGCAAGCAAGAAATAAAATTCTAAAATTTGTATGGAACCAGAAGAAGACCCCAAATAGTCAAAGTAATGTTCAAAAAGAAAAGCAAAGCTGGAGGCATCACAATTCTGGACTTCAAGCTATATTACAAAGATATAGTCATCATGACAATATGGTACTGGCACAAAAACACACATATAGATCAATGGAACAGAAAAACCCAAAAATGGACAACTATGTGGTGAACTCATCTTCCACAAAGCAGGAAAGAATATCCAATGGAAAAAAGATAACCTCTTCAACAAATGGTGTTGGGAAAACTGGACAGAGACATGCAAAAGGGTGAACCTGGACCATTTTCTTATACCATACACAAAAATAAATCCAAAATGGATGAAAGACCTCTATATGAGACAGGAAATCATCAAAATTCTGGAGAAGAACCTAGGCAGCAACCTCTTTGACCTGGGCCACAGCAACTTCCTCCTAGACATGGTTCCTCAGGCAAGGGAAACAAAAGCAAAAATAAGCTACTGAGAATTCATCAAGATAAAAAACTTCTGCACAGTGAAGGAAACAATCAACAAAACTAAAAGACAATTTATGGAATGGGAGAAGATATTTGCAAATGACATATCAGATAAAGGGTTAATATCCAAAATCTATAAAAAACTTACCAAATTCAACACCAAAAATACAAATAATGCACTTAAGAAATGGGCAGAAGACATGAATAGACATTTTTCCAAAGAAGACATACAGATGGCCAACAGACACATGAAAAGATGCTCAACATCACTCATCATCAGGGAAATACAAATCAAAACTACAATAAGATATTATCTCACAACTATCAGAATGGCTAAAACTAACAACACAGGAAACAACAGATGTTGATGAGGATGCAGAGAAAGGGGAACCCTCTTAAACTGTTGGTAGGATGTAACTGGAGCACTCTAGAAAATAGGAAGTTTCTTCAAAAGGTTATAAATAGAACTACCCTAGTTCTAGCAATTGTACCGCTAGGTATTTATAAAAAGGATACAAAAATACTGATTCAAAGAGGTACATGCACCCCAATGTTTATAGCAGCATTACCAACAATAGCCAAATCATAGAAAAAGCCCAAAGGTCCACTAAATGATAAACGGATAAGGAAGATGTAGTATGTATATGCAGAGGAACATTATTCGGCCATCAAAAACAATGAAGTCTTACCATTTACGATGATGCAGATGGAGCTTAGAGTGTATCATGCTAAATGAAACAAGTCAGAGAAAGACAAATACTGTATGATTTTACTCATACTTGGAATTTAAGAAACAAAACAGATGAACATAGGGAAAAGGGGTGAAAAGAGAGAGAAAGGAAACCATAAGAGACTCTTAACTACAGAGAACAAACTGAGGGTTGATGGAGGCAAGGTGTGCGGGGGATGGGAGAAATGTGTAATAAGCATTAAGCAGGACACTTGTAATGAGCAATGGATGTTATATTAAGGGATTAATCACTGAGTTTCTCTCCTGAAGCAAAAAAAATTTAACACAGAATAAATGGAAAGATATACCTTGAAAACATATATAAATAAAATGAGGTATCTATACACAATGGAATATTATTCAGCCATAAAAAGGAATGAAATCTTGCCATTTGTGACAAAATGGATGGGCTTAGAAAGTATTATGATAAGTAAAAAAAGACAGAGAAAGACAAATACCTATGATTTCAATTAATATGGAATCCGCAAAACAAAACAAATGAACAAACAAAAAAAGACTCATAAATATAAAGAAAAACATGATTGCCAGAAGGAGGGAGAATGGGTGAATAGGCAAAATAGGTGGAGATTAGAGGTATAAATTTAAAGCTATAAAAAAAGTGTCATGTAAAGTGTAGCATAAGGAATGCTGTGAACAATATTGTAATAAGTTTGTATGGTGACAGATGGTAACCACACTAATTGTGGTGAGCATCTCATATACAAATGTTGAATCACCATGTTGTGTATCTGAAACTAATATAATATTGTATGTCAACTATACTGCAATTTAAAAAGATTTTTTAAGCAGTAATAAGCTTATCTACAGTGTTATAAAAATGGAAAGAAGGAAATGAAAGGCAGGTAGAATACACAGAGCTTGTAAACAATACAGAAAGAAAGGTCAAGGAAGGTTTCAGAACTGTAAAGAAAAGATGGAGATGCTAGTGTCATAATAGGGAAGTCCAAGAAACGCATCTGGAGTGTAAATGAGGATAAGGCTGCTGTGTGACTGTGAACACTGTTAAAGAAGGCCTAGAAGCAAACAGAAACTCTTATCTACAGTTGGTAGTAAAGCAGGAAAAGTCCTAAAAATATGAAAAGGCCAGAAATTTTTATGCTACTGTAATGCCCAAGATTTCAATATCACCCCCAAAAACCAGAGACCACCAGGGAGACCGAGTCACACATGCAAAAGCAAAGGGCAGTTTTATTACGGCTTAGGCTGTCCGGGCCTAAGTTCGGTCTCACAGCCTTCCCCAAAGCAGTGGATCCGTGCTGAGAGCCCCAAACAAGGGCTGAGTGGGGTTTTTATGGGGTTTAGGAAGGGGGAAGTTACAAGAAATTGTGACATCCAATCATTATTGTATAACAGCATTGGCAGCAACTTTAACCATACACATTGTCCAGGGCGTTCGTTACTTTTGGCGGGACCCAATTACAACATTTAGGGTATCTTTGAAATTAACCAATTACAGAGCAAGTTCAGGGTCTTGTTTGGTGACTAATGGGTTACCTTTAACATTGGGTAACAGGGTCTGTCCTATCTAAAGTTCCTATCTGTAGGCCTCACCTTTAGGAATGTGGGGAGAGGTAGCTGGCCTTTCCTGATTGGATATTGCAAAGTAGTCTCCCCTGCCTTGGGAAATGTGTAACTGCCTAATAGTTCCAGAGAGACTGACCTTTAGACCTTCTAGTTTAGAGGGGGAAACCTTAGCCTGTCATGGAGTCAGTTTGGTTTAGGCTTGTGTTCTTACACTATAAAGGAATGTTTTTTAATTTATTTTTTTTTAATTTACATCCAACTTAGTTAGCATATAGTGCAACAATGATTTCAGGAGTAGATTCCTTAATGCCTCTAACCCATTTAGCCGATCCCCCACGGCAACCCGGTTTGTTCTCTATATTTAAGAGTTTCTTATATTTTGTCCCCCTTGCTGTTTTTATATTATTTTTGCTTCCCTTCCCTTATGTTCATCTGTTTTGTATCTTAAAGTCCTCATATGAGTGAAGTCATATGATATTTGTCTTTCTCTGGCTAATTTTGCTTAGCCTAATACCCTCTAGTTCCATCCATGCAGTTGCAAATGGCAAGATCTCATTCTTCTTGATTGCTGAGTAATACTCCATCGTATACATATAGCACATCGTCTTTATCCATTCATCCATGGATAGACATTTGGTCTCTTTCCATACTTTGGCTATTGTTGATAGTGCTGCTATAAACATTGGGGTGCTGTGTCCCTTGGATAAATACCTAGTAGTGAAATTGCTGGGTCATACGGTAGTTACAGAGGAATTTTCTTTAAAATGAGGCTACTAACAACTATCAAGTCTCAATTAAAAGATAAAGATGAAAACCAGTAAGTTAGGAAGGAAATGTGGGTAGTAAGAAACTGGAAACAAAAAGCACACATTATACTTCCAAAAAGTGTAATAGGACAACTTAAATAATCAATAAAATATTAAAGTCTGTAGGAGATACTGGAATACTATGGGGCTATTAAAAGAAATGACATAGATTTTAAAAAATACTGACAGATAAAGATGGTAAAATATCTTGTTAAACTTTTTAAAACACACAACACAGAACACTTACATGCACCAATATTAAGCCACAAAATACGTAAAGTGAAAAGAAAATAAGAAATGAACAAATTCATAATAATGACTTTTTAAAAAATCTTTTTTAATGTTAGTTTATTTTTGAGAGAGAGAGACAGAGTGCGAGCAGGGGAGGGGCAGAAAGAGAGACACAGAATCTAAAGCACGTTCTAGGCTCTGAGCCGCCAACACAGAGACTGACACAGGGCTCAAACCCATGAACTGCGAGATCATCACCTGAACTGAAGTCAGATGCTTAATTGACTGAGCCATCCAGGCACCCCCATAATAATAACTTTTAAAGATCTCTCAGTAGCTAATAGAATAAATAGACCAGAAATCAGTACGAGCTGGCTCGGGTACACCACTGGTGCTTATCATCCTTATTAATAATCAGAGAAATACAAATTTAAAATACAATATATACCAGTCACACCCACAGGCTATCAAGAGTTTTAAAGTCCAACAATTCCAAGCATAGGCAAGATATGAAGCAATGGGAAGTCTGATACATTGCTGCTTATACGTGCAGTCACTTTGTAAAACACTTCAACCTTGTCTATCAAATTTGAAGACCCAGCAATTCCATTCCTAGTCAAAATACTTAACAGCCAGGCAAGCATGACTTCAGGGAGTTCTGACCCACAGCAGCATAGGTCACAACTCCAGGGTGTCACATGGGCTCTAGGTATTTGCCTACCAGGGTCCAAAGACTACTCTGCTGCACAAGGCTAGGGACCAGAACCTTTGGGGGCTGGGTGTGGGCTCACACCTCTGGAGGGGCATGAGAGCAGCTCCTCAGCAGTGCTGAACAGGGCTCCCCAGTGCTGCAACAGAGGTAAAAGGAAATTTAGGAATTTGGGGCAGTGGTTTTCTACCAACTGGAACAAAAATTTCTATATTTTAACCTTTGGCGTCATCTTACTAGTGTGTACTAGCTGCATATTAATCCTAAATTTTCCCCACAGAAACTTAAGCACATGTACAACAATACATTAAAAGAATTTTTATGCAACCAATGACCAATCATAAGCAAAAAAACAAAAAAGGAAAATGGAAAATGGATGATAATGAAATAGCCCAATGTGGATGATTCTCACAAACAGGGAGTTGAGAGGCAAAAAAGACATAAAAGAATACTACTATAGGAAAGGAAAAGCAAGATAAAAACAGAAAGGCAGGCAAACCATAAGAGACTCTTAAAAACAGAGAGCAAATCGAGGGTTGCTAGAGGGGAAGCGGGTGGGGAGATGGGCTAATGAGTGATGGGCATTAAGGAAAGTATTTCAGGGCTGAGCATTGGATGCTGCATGTAAGAGATGAATCATTGGGCTGTACTCCTGAAGCCAAGACTACGCTGCAGGTTAACTCACTTGAACTTAAATTTAAAAAAATAATAATACATATAGTGTAATTCCATTCATATAAATTATGTTTTGTTTTGGGGGGCTTTTTATTTTCTTACTGATCAATCAAAAATTATCTTTATAGTGTTTCTAAACCCTTAACCTACTAAATAGCCATACCTGGATATAATTAATATGATTCACTGTATCTTTGTTTCCAAGAACAATTATCACATGTTTATATAAAGATTTTTTTCATGTAAAGATTTTAAGAGCTAGGGGCACCTGAGTGGCTCAGTCGGTTGAGTGGGTCAGGTCATGCTCTCACGGTTCATGGGTTCAAGCCCCATGTCGGGCTCTGTGCTGTCGGGCTCTCTGACAGCTAGCTCAGAGCCTGGAGCCTGCTTCAGATTCTATGTCTCCCTCTCTGACCCTCTCCTGCTCGAGCTGTCTCTCTCTGTCTCTCAAAAATAAATTTAAAAACATATTAAAAAATAAATTTAAAAAAGATTTTAAGAGCTAAAACTATACTGTAGAGAGAACCAGAAAACAAAAAGAAATGCAAGGAAATGATTACTAGGTTTGCAAAGGAGAAGTCTGGATACAGGAAGGATTCTGGGGCAGTAGAAATGTCCTTTATGCGTTATTTCATTTGTATAAGCTTAATGAACTTTTCTCTATTATCTTCTATTTTGCAATAAGAGGAAAAAGTAAAAGAAAATCCTCTTCAAATAAGAGCTGGGAGAAATGCAGTTGGCAGCCGAAATATGGGAATACAAATCACATGAGAAATGGGCAGAGCTACGTATCACAGCAGCAAAAGAGGAAAGTGATTGGAGAATAAAAAGGCAAGAAGAATATTTATTCAAAGGCAGATCATTACAGGACATTGAGCACTCTGGATAGAAGTCGAAGAGACTCTTAAGTCAGAAAGAAACTTCCAAGGGTAGTTTGCCAAAGAAAAAATGGGCACCAAGGGCAAAGTAAGCAAATATACTGTTTCTTATTCTTGTTTGTCTCTTTATAATTTTGCTTAAAGAAGCTACCTTCAGAATTACTCTCAGAAAGCAGCATTTTAAAACTGAGCAAAAGAATTTAAGTGAAATTACTGAGGAATTCCTACTAGGAATTTAAGGAAATTACTGAGGATTTTCCAAAATGCTTACTACAAGAGTATAAGTTAAATATTATTTACAAAGGCAAAAGAAAAAAGAGATTTGAGTAACTATGCCTTAACAAAAAATACAATTTGCATTTGTTAGAAGTTAGAGAAAAGTATAGAAAATATTTACAGTATATTAAAAAGTAGAAAAAATAATTATAAAATATTACATAAAATATTATCTCATTTAGGAATACTGAAAAAATTTACCTCAAAATCAAAAAATAAGAGATGAAATTATAGGTGGATTTTGTTTCTTTTGTTCTTATTTGAACTTTGATACTTTCTATAATTTATATTGTATGTGCAATAAGACTAATGATATTTAAAAACATAAACTCAAGGGGCGACTGGGTGGCTCAGTTGGTTAGGTGACTGACTCTTGCTTTCAGGTTAGGTCATGATTTCAGCTCAGGTCATGATCTCATGGTTCATGGGATCAACCCCACAGGAGGCTCTGCACGGGCAGTGCTTCTCTCTCCCAAAATTAAATCAATTTAAATATATATAAATATATAAATTCAAAACTGCATAATAGCTATCAAAATTATGTATTTGTGTGGTCAAAAACTGGGAACAGCCTACCAAAAGCAAACAGTAGCATTAGAATCGAGGATTATAGATTTGTTTCTTTCTACCTTATTTCCTTTTTTTTAGTTTATTTATTTATTTTGAGAGAGAGAGTAAGCAGGGGAGGGACAGAGAGAGGAGGGGAGAGAGTGAATCCCAAGTAGTCTCCATACTGTTAGTGCAGACCCCCACACAAAGCTCAAACTCACAACCCTGAAATCATGACCTGAACTAAAAACAAGAGCCAGACTTTACCAACTCAGCCACCCAGGCTCCCCTCCACCTCTTTCAATGTTACATATATTTAAATTTTTAAATATAATATTAATTAATCACATCTTATATAACTACATATTAACTATACAATTAATCTCCCTTTCTTTCCCCATCTCCACCTCTTTCTCAGGTTATTAAATGCAAAGCAGCTGTTGCCCGGGAAGCAGGCAAGCCCCTCTGCATAGAAGAGATTGAGGTAGCTCCCCCCAAGGCTCATGAAGTTCGCGTCCAGGTGAGCGCAGACTTTTTCTAGATAGGACAGAGAAGGCACTGAGTGCAGACATAGGGTCACACCTATGTGGTATGACCAAGAGCACCTGGAGTTTCCCCTGTGGCAGAATTACATTTATATGTCCAGATAGAAACAGGCATTATCCCAGGATAATTATTAAAGATCAGTTGTTATTAATAACAGGTTTAAAATTCAATTGAACTATCTTAAATTAATCACTAGCCCTGAGAATCAGACAAAGGAATTCACTTCAGATTAGAATTAATTAGGTTTTGTTTTCTAGTTGCTACTTATCGCAAAGTGTTATTAAAAGGAAGATAGAAAATTTGGTTCAGGGGCGCCTGGGGGGCTCAGTTGGTTAAGCCTCCGACTTCGGCTCAGGTCAGATCTCACGTTCATGGGTTCGAGCTCCGCGTCGGGCTCTGTGCTGACAGCTAGCTCAGTGCCTGGAGCCTGCTTCTGGTTCTGTGTCTCCCTCTCTCTCTGACCCTCCCGCTCTCATGCTCTGTCTCTCTCTGTATCAAAAATAAAAATAAAACATTAAAAAAAATTTTTTACAAAAATTTGGTTCAAAGCAAGGGAGAAGGAAGACCCAAAGTGCTGCCCAGCGCAGTATAAGGGGTTCAATGCCCAGAGGAGGGGCAGAGGTGGGTCAGCAGGGAAAAGACGCTGCGCAGAGCCTACAGGGCCCTCAGACTGAAAGCCATCTCCATTTCCCCGCAGCTGGCGCAGCTTACATTTCTTCTGAGGACAGTACAGGTTTATACATGAGGATGAATAAGATATCCTTGCCAACAGAATCTTGAATAGTAAGGGATATGTTAGCAATTGAGACATTCCTTTATCTGATATCTCTTTTAACTATAAAGATTTTATTACCTCTATTTCCTTTCATGTAACTTTGCACCAGCCCTGAAACCCGTGTTCCCTCCATTCCCTCTGCCTAAAAGATTTTGTTTAATTTTTCCCTACTACCTTTGATTTCTCCTCTCCTCAAGACAGTAATTGGCAATTCTCTTTGTAGGATTTCCCAGCAACAGTGAAAGTTAGAAAAGAAAGGTTTATTATTTAGAGCAAAAGAATATATGCTGATATTTTTTACTGTTCTCCCCACTCCCCCAGATGTGTAACTCTTTTATTGAGCTCTAGGAATGTTGTAAAGTTTCAAGGCGACATTGGGCCTAAAACTAGCCTAACAACCCTAATGACACAATGACAGAAACAGGACTCAAGTCTGTGATTGCCTTGCAGATCATCGCCACTGCCCTGTGCCACACTGATGCCCATCCTATCAATCCTAAATTTAAAGAGGCCCTCTTCCCAGTGATCCTTGGCCATGAGGGTGCAGGAATTGTGGAAAGTGTTGGGCCAGGAGTGACCAATTTCAAACCAGGTACGCCTTTTCCTGATTCCGGTTAAATGGAAATGTCAGGATATTTCTTGGCTTTGCATGCTATTTATATAGGGGATATATATATTCTGATCTCTAGATAGATCAGAACCATCTTTTTCAAAGACAAACTAAGACAGGTAATCACAGTCTAACAATGGGACAGAATATTTGAAATCAGAACTGATAAAATTCGGAAAATAGGGCCATTTTATTCACATGGAGCATTGAGAAGCTGCCCTGTGCAGCGACCCACAAAGTGGGGCACAAATGAACATTTATAACAACCTCCTCTAAGAAAACAGAAAACCAATTCAATATTACAAAGAATTTAAAGAATGAGGATGTACAGTCAGCTTAAGTGAGAAATATTATATATGTAAATATTAGCTTATGTGTCTTTTTGAAACTTTGTAACATAAAAATAATATGTAAATGGAACATGCCAATGGCTGAGATTTTTTACTTCCTGTTTTATAAAATATTCACAAAATACTGGAATACAGGCTCTGTAATACTCACTTATCAAGTGAGATGAACTACATCATTCTTTTCTGCTTTAATGAGATTGCTCCAAATGAAGAAGTATATTAAATTCCATTCCAAACAAGATCAGAGAAACAAATTGCTCCATAAGTTTTGCGTTCATGAAATGGTCTGGCCAATGCAGTCTTAGCTCTGCCACTTACTGGCTGTGTGACCTCTACCAATGAAGACACTTTTCTGGGACACAGTTGAGATTTCTGTTTTCTAATGTGGAGAGAAAAGATACCCATCTCAAAGGACAGTTCTGAGAATTAAATGATATGGATGAGCAGTTAGAAGGGTGCCTAGCACATACTAAATGTTGAAAAATGTTAATTATCATTATTGGATGGTGGTCATCAGAGGAAAGAAGCCATAATTCAGTTGAATTTGAGTAAAAATAGAAAAATAGAGAATTTGAAAGTGAACTTTCAAATTAAAGTTTAATCTCCATATCCTGCCTGTTACTGTCCGCCTCTCCTATTTTAAAAAGATGCTCTACTCTCTATTCCCTACAGGGTGTTTAGAAATGTAAAACAAGAAAAAATAATAGTCATGCTGCAGAAAGTTGCAATAACAGCATAGCCTGAGACAGGACTCTGCAGCTAGTGGTATCAATGCAGATTTGTTGCCTGACTGTCTGCAGGAAAAAAAACCAAAACCACCAATAGTCAATACTTGGGGAAACCAGCAATCTTGTAGAGTAACAAAATATTGTAGCCCTCTATACTTGCTGCTGAATATAAAATGTATATCATAAAAAATGGTGTTTCCCACTGATGCATCTGGTAGAAACTATTTACAAGCTATATCTTACGCACCATCCAACATATGGCCTTTCTTTGCAGGTGACAAAGTAATTCCACTCTACATGCCTCAATGTAGAAAATGCAAGCTCTGTCTGAGCCCACTCACAAATTTCTGTACGAAACTCAGGTAAGCTCTATACACTATTAGTAAGAATATGAATTGGCATATATATTTGGGGAAGTACACTGGAAATACCTAGATGAAATTTCTATCCACCAATTCTAGTCCTGGGTGTATCCAAAGAAACATGCTAGAATGTTCACTGTAACATTATCTATAACAGCAATTAAAAATAGCCTAATGTCCACCAATAAGAGAATGGATTAAGAAAGTGCTATGTAGTAACATGGCGAAATACTATATAACAATGAAAAGGGCTAAACTTGATCTACATAAAACAACATAGAATAATCTCACATAATGTTAAGGGAAAGAAGCAAGTTGCTGACAAATATATTTAGTATCATATATAAAATAATACCATATACAGTATAATTTATGGTTACATGTATATGTACTAAAGGTATAAATACATCACTGGAATGAAAAATGCCAAACTCAAAATAGTAGCTACTACCACAGGAGATGAGAGAGGGATGAAATGAGGCTCAGTAAAGTAATTTATTCCAAGGCCAAACAGATAAAAGTCTTAGAACTAGATTTTGAGGGGCACCTGGGTAGCTCAGTTGGTTGAGTGTCCGACTTTGGCTTAGGTCATAATCTCACAGTTTGTGAGTTCAAGCCTCATGTCCAGCTCTGTGCTGACAACTCAGAGCCTGTAGCATGCTTTGGAGTCTGTCTCCCTCTCTCTTCCCCTCCCTGCTCACACTCTGTCTCTCTGTCTCTGTCTCTCTCTCTCTCTCAAAAATAAATAAACATTAAAAAATTTTTTTAAAGAACTAGATTTTTAACATGCAGACTCCAAAGTCCAAAATCTTTATCACCTTATTTTTTAATGAGACTACAGAAAAATCTATTTGTCCTTAATGCTAATTGAGGCTAGTTATTTCAGAAGCTAAAATTGTACTTCTCTTATATCTAATCACTATGCCTTAATTTCCTTGTCTATAAAATGGAAATAATAATAATGCTTATTTCACAGGGTTCTTGTGGATATTTAAAGAATATACCCTTTTGCAAACTCTTAATGAAATAATAGATTTTGGCAATGACCATAAATTCTTTTTAACATCACAAAAAGACAGATAATAAGGTTTTATATGCCACCAGATGAAAATACACGACACTGCCTTTGAAATATTCCTACAAAAATATAAAACCTGAATTAAATCAACCAGTTAGATTGAAAACGCTAGTTTAGAAGAAATACAAGGATGGCGAAACATGTTAAACCCCATTACAGGAATGTAATCAGAAAAATCCAGAATGAGAAAAACTCTACAGAACAATGACTGTTTCTTCAACAAATAAATTGTAAAGAAAAAATGAGAGAAGGGAGAATCTATAAATAAAAAAGACTTAACAGACATATCATCCAAATGCAGTAGGTCAACCTAAAAGAATCTATCTTTCTGAGATACATACTAAAATATTTACAAATGAAATAGTAATGTCTGAGGTTTAATACGAAATAGTCCCATGGGGGAGAGTGGGTGCTGGCGGGGATGGCAGGTAATAGAAGATATCAGCCATGAACTGGGATATGGTTGCACAGATATTCAACAACCTAGACTTTTCTACTTTTATGTATAGTTGAGTTTCCCATTACAGTTGTTTTAAGAATCGATACATGTAAACCTCTAAGAGTTTCTGACCTATAAAAAGTATTCAATAAAAAGTGTATTATCTTTAAACTACTTCTGATTATATTTATGTAAAAAGTCATTTTCTCAATTTTTCTCTCATAAAATTGTCATAACAAACACATAATGCCCAGAAATTTTTTTCAGGAATGTAATCAGTGGTTCATTTACATTCTCTTTTGTGTGTCTTTTTTTTTTTTTAAATTTTCTAGTCTAGTCAAAAATCCTATTGTTGATCAAGAACTAATGGATGACAAAACCAGCAGGTTTACCTGCAAAGGAAAACCAATTTACCATTTCATGGGGACCAGCACCTTCACTCAGTTCACCGTAGTGTCAGATATTAATCTTGCCAAAATTGATGATGATGCAAATTTAGAGAGAGTTTGTCTGTTTGGATGCGGGTTTTCCACTGGCTATGGAGCTGCAATCAACACTGCCAAGGTAAAGGGGTAATCAACCACCAGGCTGCATAAAACAGGACTGACTAGGAGATAGCGTGATAAATCAGCTAATTATCTTTAAGCCCTCGCTCTGTAATTTATTACCTCTGTGATTTTAGGCAAGTTCTTAACCTCTCTACGCCCATCTCTCTGCAATAAAATCTCTTACAAATAGCTATAGGGATATTACATTATATTGCAAATGTAAGATACCTTGCCCGGCAGCTGGCATGTAGTTGGCACCTGGTCTAGGTTAATTTCTTTTCCCTATACTGATATGCTACCTTATAGATCATCCCTGCCTTAAACACAGCATGCTTAAATAAGTCCCTTAAATAGGAATGCTCATCCTGGGACAGCAGATCCAGCCAAGAGGCAACCGAAACTACAGAAACCCCGAGCCATCTCCATATAGCCACCTCTGCTTCCTTGACCCTGCAGATTTCTCTCCCTCAAACTGTGGTAATTCATCTCTTCTTCTTATCCCGCCCATTTGTGGCTCCAAGAGAGTGTCTCAGGTGGCAGCCCCAACGGCGGCAAGATGCATCCCTGGAAACGCATATTAGAATTTAGAAGCCTTCACAAAACTTTAATGAGAGACTGGAGAGATGTCACTATCATTTGGACGCCTCAAACAACCCCCTTATTTAAACCTTCTTGACATCACTCCTCATCCCATGAGTTCAAACTGCAAAGAGCAACCAGAGTGATCTTTCTAAACAACAAATCTGAAGATTTCATTGCCCTTTCATTATTCCCCCTTTCCATCAGGGCTAGTGATTCTCCCTAATTCTTCCTTTGCAGACTCACTGTTCCCCCAGGCCTGACCCTCAGTCTCCAGGCCCTAATCACTGTGTCCCCTGGGATTTACATACCTGGTTCCCTACAGCCATGCCTAGAAAGCTCCCCTACCTCTTCTGGCTGACTCCATTTTTTTACCATCTCCTATCAGAAACCCTCCAGCCTCTCAGGCAGACATTAGGTGTTCCTCCTAGTTTTCCCTAAAGTATCTGTGTTTATCCCTGTCTTCCTTCCTATCACAGTATGAAAAAATTTCTCATTTATTTCTCTTTCCTATTAGACTATTTACTCCTTGAGGGCAACAACTCTCTTATTAATTGTGATGTTTCCAGAGCCTAGCCCTGTGCCTGGCACATAGTAGGAGCTTAATAATTTTTTTTTTGATGAATGAAGCTAGGTTCACATGCAACCCTTAAAAATCTTTTTCTTTTGGGGGGGTACAACTGAGCGAGGAGCAGAGACAGAGAATCCTACAAGGGGCAGTCCCACAAGGGACAGAGCAGGGTGTTTAGGGGGAGAGAAAGAGAGAATCAGGGCTCACCCAAAGCAGGGCTTGAGCTCACCTGATACAGGGCTCCAGCTCACCTAATATGGGCTCGAACTCATGAACCATGAGATTATGACCTGAGCAGAAGTCAGATGCTTAACGACTGAGACACCTAGGTGCCCAAGCCCTAAAAGTCTTGATGAGGCTTGGTTCTCAGCTTTGAAATCCAAATACTCCTTTTTTCAGGTTACCCAGAGGTAGTAGAGTATCAAGGAAATGCACTCAGCCTAACCAAAATAAGAGGCTGATCTAGTGGGCAGAATATCAAGAGAAGACTTTTCACTGGGAATTATATCAACCAAGCAGACAGGAATGCTACTTTTGGCTATCAGTGTATTATTCTCTCCAAAAATTCATTCATTTATTCATTCATTCATTGATAAAAATTAAAAATCATAAGTGAAGTCAGACTATATTCTGAAGGCTCCCAGAGGAAAGGTGTTAACTGAGTGGTGGTAACCTTTGTAACCTTAGTAGATAGTGTTGAAAGAATTATTGCTCTTTGGGCCACTCACTTCTGTCTGGACTCCATACAGACCATCACCTTCTACTACTCTAGTCTTTCTGCAGGGATATAACACTAGAGATTCAGCAACAATTTTCTTTTAAATCCAATTCAAGTTGACATCAACTGCCAGGACCTGTTCTCACTGTTGAGGAACAGTGAAACCACCTCACAGGATCCTTAGAGAAGAGAAATGGATCTGATAGGAACAAGTTAAGGGAAGTAAAATATCACTAATTCTAGCCCAAAGGCTAGAGCTTTAGTAAAGTTTAATTTCCTTCTGCAAAGAAAAGTGATGACACAACTCTGTATAATTATTGGGAAACCGGCACCCAGCGTCACCAGAAGTCCTAGTTCCTTTTAATTGTCTTGCATCATTTATTGCCACATTAATCACGTTTCACAGAGATCTTTGGAAGCATGAAAATATTTTTCACAGTGTTGTCTACAAATAGGTAATCATCCACTATATATTACTCTATTTCCAAATTGGGGGAAGGAGTACTTTATAGTGACCCTCCTCCTAGGACCACAATCAACGGTACTTTTACACACAGTGGTCCAGCTGTTTAACACAAGTAATATAGTATATTCAATTTATACTCTGCTGGGAGCTGTGTATAACACTGCCTCAATAAGAAAAATGCATTTCTACTTTTGATGACACTTACAAGCAAACTTTTGAACACAGTCGGTAGGGAGACCTATTTGGACATACACTAAACACATGGCACAATATTACAGTAAATAGCACATCTGTGTATATAGAACATATTATGAATATTTGTAAAAATTATATTTTATTTCCCCCTGAGTAGCAAAAGTCAGTATATGCATGCCTAATATTAAGCATAAATTATAGTAAGAGATACACATTTTCTCTATTCCTTAATAGTTTTGTTTCCAATTTAGAATGTATCAGTACTTCCCTTGGGCAGATTCCTCTTTCCCTTTTGTTTATGTTTTAATTCGAACAGTTTCCCATCATCATTAGAAAATATTAATTGAGTATCTCTCTGCCACTATACCACTCTACATAATAACATATTCCAATTACAGCAACTTTCCTTATCATCTTGTATATTCAGTTTCTATTTAATTCGATGCAAAAAACAGTTATTAAAGACCCAATACACAGAACACTTTTAATAGCAAAGAGAAAATATGTGAAAGAAAATATGACATAAAGAACTTACAGTCTTGAAGAAACTCACACACAAATACAAAACCAAACAATCGAGGCAGATTATAAATTACACAATATAGAAAAAACAAAAAGGAAATATAGGAAACTAAAAGAAATATGGATTTCATTCCATGTAGATTAATTGGTGGTTTGGAATCCAAGTTAATTCACACTTAGAGAAATACTGGTGCTCATTCAAAACTGAGTATAACACTAATACAACCAAATAAAGCATATTAAAAATATAAATTACTTGTGATCTATTTTAAAAAAATAATAACCCTTTAAAATGTGTGGGTTTTAAATTTTTGTGCTGACAACACTAAAGGGAACAGGAAAACAAAGGGATTATTTTCACTTGGGCTTATTCCTTATTATTAGATGACCATTCTAATGGCATTCATCTCCAAATTTAGCCAATGATTCATCCACTTTTATATTGACAGATTTTGCCCATTGGCTAGATCATTTAGTTTTATGATAGACAGTCTTTCATTTATATGCTCCTGCCCCACCTTGCTCTCTCCATTTGAAAAAAGTAAGACCACTTCCTTTAACAGTTAGCTTAGGGACACCTGGGTGGCTCAGTCAGTAGAGTGTCTGACTCTTGATTTCAGCTCAGCTCATGATCTCACAGTCACAGCATCAAGTCTCCTCATTGGGCTCCATGCTGAGCGTAGAACCCGGTTAGGATTAGGATTCTCTTTCTCTTTTTCTCTTTTTCTCTTTCTCTTTCTCTCTCTCTCTCTCTCTCTCTCTCTCTCTCTCTCCCCCCCCTTTCTCCAGCTCACACACTCTCTCTTAAAAAATTAAAAAATAAAAAAAACATTTTTAAAGAATTTATCATCTTCCTGCCTGCAGGTGACCCCTGGTTCCACTTGTGCCATCTTTGGCCTAGGAGGTGTTGGTCTTTCTGCTATAATGGGTTGTAAAGTAGCAGGAGCTTCCAGAATCATAGCTATTGACATCAACAGTGAGAAGTTCACAAAGGCCAAAGCCCTTGGAGTCACTGACTGCCTCAATCCTAGAAACCTACATAAACCAATTCAGGAGGTCATCATTGAAATGACCAATGGAGGGGTGGATTTTGCCCTTGACTGTGCAGGTGGACCTGAAGCCATGGTATGTATATTTTCAATAATATTATATGATAAATTATTACTTATTAACATGAATAAACATTGGCAATATGTATATATTGATAGTTAGGTTGTATTTAATATTAATATGTTTATGTATGTATATAAATTATATACTTACATGGACAATATTAGTATTAACTATTAGGTTACATGATGTATTGTTATTAATATTTAATAACAAGTATTACTTAGTAGAGTATTAATATTTCTGTATATTCTTCCACATGAAAATCACCAAAAAGATAAGAGAAAATTAAAACATAAAAATTTTAAAAGAATTCTGCCTATGAGAAATTTGAAAGAAAAGGCAGATTTAGAAAAGGAAGGAGACAGAGGGTCACATGTGACTCCTAACAGCTGGAGGTATCCACTCCCAACTAAAATCAGAGAAGGGAGAGGTTAGCAATTTACAAGCAATCCAGTTCTGTCCATCAGATCTCGGTATGGGCTACAAAATTAGATTGAAATCACATATTAAACACACACACACACACACACTGCAAAATTAAAGGTAGATCTTTTTCCCTAAACAATTCTGTATCAGTCAGATTTCTTCTCTCAAGACGACCTACATAATTTGCAGTCCCTTCTAGGCACAGGCCCTCCGACTGCACTGGCTGCAGGCCCACAAAGCCAGCCCTGTCTATTCTACTCAAGTAAGTGGAATAAATCAACCACACAGACAACACCCGGAGAAGTTGGCCTGCCAGACTGCCCAGCCTCATTCTCCAGCAAATGTTCACTTCATGCCTATCTGTGCAAATACACTAAGTAGAGTTTTGCTTTGTTTTATGAGATGACCAAAGAATTCATCAACAAATGATCTGCCCATGGAGTCTTCTTCATGAGTGAGGATCTGTGCAGTAGCTATGATACCATGCCCTTTATTTACGACTTCATTCAGCATGGCTCCCAAAACCCTCCTCTGGGGAGATTATAAAAAATAGAATTCTGGGGGCACCTGGGTGGCTCCGTCAGTTAAGTGCCCAACTCTTGATTTTAGCTTAGGTCATGGTCTCATGGTTTGTGAGTATGAGCCCCACATTGGGCTCTGCACTGGCCAAACTCAAAATAAAGCAGTGCAGAGCCTGCTTAGGATTCCCTCTCTCCCTCTCTCTGTCCTTCTCCCACTCGCATGTGCATGGATTCTCTCTCTCCCTTTCTCTCAAAATAATTTTTACAAAACAAAAATTTTAAACCAATTGAATTCTGTACTTCAGCCTCCCAGCAGCAGGCTCCGAGCAGTTCTTCCCCTTGGTTCATACCCTACTGATGCATTTCCCAGAAGAGAATGGAAATGGGGAAGAGCTGCTGAGAGCATCAGCCTCCTTGCCTCGGTCTTTCCTCTCAGAATGTTTTCATTGTAATAATGTAACTGCTTAACAGAGAGTCTGGTAGGTAATAAGCACTCAATAAATGTCAGCTGTTACTCAAAATTCATGCATTAAGGTCCCTTATCCTGCACGTGCTCCCCTGTGTGCAATGCTTCAGACCCTGCTTTTTTTTTTTTTAATGTTTCTTATTTATTTTTGAGAGACAGAGAGAGACAGCGTGAGCAGGGGAGAGTCAGAGAGAGAAGGAGATACAGAATCTGAAGCAGGCTCCAGGCTCTGAGCTAGCTGTCAGCACAGTGCCCGACCCAGGGCTCAAACCCACAAACCGTGAGATCATGACCTGAGCCGAAGCTGGACGCTTAACCAACTGAGCCACCCAGGTGCCCCTAGACCCTGCTTTTTTCACTGTCCTTGGCATCTGCAACTTGCAGTGTGCCACAATATTCCCCCACTTTCCACAGCTCAAACTTTTTACAAACATTGAAATTCAACCCATTGACCTTATTTTTCTAGTACAGAGATTCTCAACACTGGCTGCACTTTAGAAATGCCTGAAGAGTTGTTATTGTTACTGTTTAATACCAGTGAAATACCCCAGGATAGTCTCAAGAGTCTAGGGCTCAGATATCAATATTTTTTACAAATTACTCAAGTTGAGAACCACCTGAACTAAATAAAACTTGGCAAGTTCTATTATTTTAAGTTATGGAATAGAATTATACCAGAGAATCCAAATAAAAGAGAGATTTAATCACAAAAGGATCAGCTACCTACCCGTCCACCAAGTTTCCATTACTAAGGAAAGCTAAATTTCTCAGTTGTAGAGGAGATTCCACTAATGGCTGTGAAATTGAATTCAACGACCTCTAGTGTGCTAAACCAGCCTTATGAATCCAACAGAACAATCAGAAAGTTACAATTGACAATATTACAAAGTTTTGAAAAGTAAAAGTAATTCTCATCAAAAATTGTCAGAGACTTCTAAATAAAACCCTCTTTCGCATATATTACTTATTTTTACTTAAGTCATCATTAGGGAGATTAATTTCTTGCTTGGAGCAAAGTTCCAAAAATGTAGAAAAGGCAAAAAGGAAAAAAGAATTTAAACAAAATAGTAAATGAGAGTCAATGTAACTAGCGACCTTGAGGTAACAAGTAGTCCCTATGGATTTTCCCCTCTCCATTGATCTCTCTATACAGCATAAACAAAAATATTTCTGCCCAATAAAAAGTACACACCGTAGAAGAGTTGCTGTTTAGAAATGTTATGAATTATCAAAAGGATAAATAAGTATGTATTCAAATAAAAATTTGAAAACACATTCTAAAAGTTCTAGGTCATTGCATTTTCCATCACTAGTAAGATAAACAGAGAGAAGGGGGAGAATTTATAGTACTTCAAATTGCCTCTTTCATACAGTGATCAGTGATGAACAAAAGCTGTGCTTCCTACTGGACTTCTGTAATAGCAAAAATTGCCCCAATAGGTCAGAATTAAGCTGAGCAGTGACTATGGTAAGGGATATAAAACAAACTTTACACTTTTCTTAAGATTAATCTCAGGGCACCTGGGTGGTTCAGTCGGTTAAGCATCTAACTTAGCTAAATAATATAGGGAAGCAGATGAAATTTTTTTGAGAAGTAGCCAGTGTCAGATTTTGTTGAACTGTTCTGCCCTCTGTTTTAAATAGCATTTTTTTTGACCCTACCTGGGGATCTACTAAGTTTATAGTGTGTACCTAATTTCGTGGGCTCTAATAAATACTTACTCAGCCTCTCTCTCTTCATGACTTCAAAGATTGGTTTTATACATGTAGAACCACAAATATTTTAGAACATCCCCACAACAGATTACCAAAAACTTGGTTAGAGGGGCACCTGGTGGCTCAGTCAGTTAAGCATCCAACTTCCGCTCAGGTCATGATCTCATGGTTCGCGGGTTCAAGCCCCGTGTCAGGAGCCTACTTCAGATTCTGTGTCTCCCTCTCTCTCTGACCCTCCCCTGCTCACACTGTCCCTCTCTGTCTCTCAAAAATAAATAAAAAACATTTAAAAAAAAAAAAGAAAACTTAGTTAGAGTTTATCATATCTTCTAGAGATGTTTCCTAACTTCACATATGTTCATGTTTCTTGATAGGCAATGATACACATTCCAGGTTCAGCATAACCATGGTATTAAATAGAACAAAATAATACATTGTTTCTTTTCAATATCTTTTTGGATGAAGCTCAAAATTTTAATGAATGTTCTATCTGAAACAGAACAATAGAGTCTCAAGCATCAATCAACAATACTATGACCATTTTAGCTTGAATAATCTTATCTTATATGCAGAGTTGTATACATTTGCTCTAAAGCACTGTGCATACCTACACTAGGGTTCATGTTCTACATTTTCTACTTACTCAATCCTTTTTGTTTGACCTTCCAGAGAGCAGCCCTGGACTGTACAAGAGCAGGTGGGGGAACATGTACTTTCATTGGGGTAGACTCTGAAATGAGAGGATTGACTGTATCTCCAGTGGAGCTCATAATGGGACGAACCATAAATGGAACATGCTTTGGTGGTGAGTTTTTTGGTTTTGTTTTGTTTTGTTTTGTTTTTTGCTCTCTTTTAATCTTCTCCATAATAGTACTCAAAGTCTTACAATGAAATTATTGAATAGAAAGGAAAGAAAATATTGTTTAAATATAGAGTGCCTAATAACATATCTAGAGACTGCACAAAAGCTCTTCTAGTATTATTTGAGGATAAACAAAGTTTGTATAAATGGATAACTACAATTTGCAAACTGAAGTTCATTTTGCATTTAAATGAACCAACACAAGAGGAACAAAAGGTAAGCTCTGACCAAACTAAGATAATTCCTTATCTAGAAATAGAACTAATCTTAACATTCCTTGTTAAGAAAAACTTTTAAGTAAATAAAAGTATAGAAAATCAGGGGCACGAGAGTGGCTCTGTTGATTGAGCGTCCAACTTAGGCTCAGGTCATGATCTCAGTCTGTGAGTTCAAGTCCCACATCAGGCTCTGTGCTGACAACTCAGAGCCTAGAGCCTGCTTCGGATTCTGTGTCTCCCCCTCTCTCTGTTCCTTCCCTGCTCATGCTCTGTCTCTCTGTCTCTCTTTCTCAATAATAAATAAATGTTAAAAAAATATTTTTGAAAATCAAAGATGGGAAGGATCATCTGTTTGAAGCAACCCAAATCTGACCTAGTAATTTCATTCACTCAACAAACTGATTAAACCACCTCTTGTCAAAACGCATGTCTTTACTTGGCATTCTGGCCAAATTACAGGTTGGAAAAGCATCGATTCTATGCCAAAGCTGGTTACTGACTACAAGAATAAGAAATTTGATCTGGATATATTGGTGACCCATACCCTACCTTTTGACAAAATCAATGAAGCATTTGACCTAATGAACCAAGGCAAAAGGTAAATTAACAGAGGGATAAGTGGTTCGAAAACCCCTTATGATGACTCTTTATTTGATGTTAAGAACCAACCAGTTTGTCTCTTCTGACAGTTTCCACATCATCACACTTACTTAAAAGATTAAAGAGTGGCCATGTGGGAAAAGAAAAGCTTCCTACTCTATCCATAATGTACACAGTCATACACTATTCTAATAAAGTGGTGATACAAACTGACCCAGAGTTTCCCTTTCACAAACAACTGTTAACTCAGTTGGGGCTGTTCTCTAGAAGGAAAGGTTTCCATAGTATAATATCAGGTCATCCCGGTGCAATATAGCCCGGGGTCTGGCATCATCATGCTTTGCAATTAACAAAGACGCCCACTCCAGGCCCTTCATTTTCAGAACCACGTGAAACCATGGATGCATGAGCAGTGAGTGGCCCTAACTCTTATTCTTTGTCACCAGTCTCCCTTCAGATATATTTTGGCCCACAGTTTTAGCTATTTTGGCATAGACACTGGCATAGTCCCTGAGAACTAATTTTAGAAATGTCCCAAATGGGGGACTGTAGCAGCTGGGGAGCAGGAGAGACTAGGATCAATGATTTTGGTTCAAATGATCAGTCACAGCCTTGGTCAACAGAAGCAACAGGCAAAACCACCAGAACCACTGTTTCATAGAGGAGATGCAGGACACAAGAGCATCTGACAAGACATCACAAAATGGGGAGTAGGGGCAAGGGAGGACCTAAAGTTAAATGACACGAGTTTGAAGGGGAAAATAAATGTTGCAAAAGAAGAAAATAAGTTCATGGTGTGAGGAGCCAGGCTACCTCCTTGAAAAGAAACTTGAGAAATTATTTCTACTGACATGAACTGTCTAATTTGGAAACACATTAGTGGCAATATATCAAAAATTAGTTCAAAAAAAAGAAAAAGAAAAAAACTACTGAAGCTACACAAAGTAAGTGTATAAACTCTGCACTATCTCGCACAATCTCCGTATCCCCATAAGGAGTGGTCCCTAAGTCAAGAGTTTGGAGCCTTTGAAACCTAAAACTCATAGCTCCTCCACCACCACCGCCTTCCCCCTAGAGTTCTCAGCCATGGAATATACCCATAAGGAGTGCTAAATGGCAGCCAAATGGGAATGGTGAATTACTTTAGTAATAGCTGGGCAAGTCCCCATACTCTGAAAGCGGGCCTGGTAATCAGTGGTAGAATGGAAGGCTGAGGGGTAGACAGGTGAATGAGGCCTCCTCCTTGCCCTCTGGCTCACTGAGAAGTCGGCATTCCTGCCCACTCAGCTGGAAAGGTGACAATGGAGAAAGCAGAGCATGGCACTTACCACACAGGTGTAGGAAACACAACTGAGGAGAGTCCCTCCTACTATACCAACTGCATGGCTGCAAGAAAGTAGAGAGAACGCAACACCCAGTTGGTCTTTTAAGGTGCAGTGACCCTGATTACTGGTAAGAAAAGGACACAGAGGTTCTCCTTCCACAGGGAGACAGATGTAGCTCCAGTCCCTGGGTGAAAAAAACACTTATGCATGGCAAACTGCCAGTGCCAGGGCTTCCCCAGCTCCAGCAGAAAGAGCCAACAGAATGGGTTCTCCGTCCTTGAGGCTCATCCCCTTCTTCGCTTCTACATTTTGAAGTGGTTACTCAGGATTTAGAACATTTAGGTTCTCAGAAAGCATCATGCCAACACAACAAGCAGTGACAAGTCCAAGACAGACACCTCACTACAACCTTATCGCGTTCTGCTCTCCAGCATCGTTGGCAGCACGGACCTCCCCCGGGGTCAGGTGAGAGTCCCCGACTCTTCCCAGCTTACTAGCACCATTACAAGGTAGTACTAATTCCAGGAGTGGAAGAGGATGACAAGATAAAGGAAATTAGGCTTAGTGAAGTAGATGTCTATAAAGTAAGATTAAAACCAAATCCTGAAATGAAAATACTGAAATTATTTGTGGGTTTGAGTTAAATTTGCCATAAAAATTATACTGACTATTGTCTTATTACTATTAACAGCATTCGAATAGTCCTGACCTTTTGAAGACATGACGACCTAACTGGAATACTATCTGACTGAATCTGAACCTGTCTGGTTAATTACATCCTATAACAATGAGCCAAGAATTGCCATGAATTTAAACAACTATTTACAGTAAACATCTCGACATCAAATAGTTATAAACATTATAGCATTTGTATCCATAAAATGATTAATATATCCTGCTGAGTAACTATGTTAACTGATGTGTTTATGAATAGAATTATATGATGAGAATTGTTTAGAACCCATTCTGGAGAGGTGGGAGTGGAGAATGAAGGGTAATAAGTAAAGCCAGATTGGCTATATGTTTATAATTTTTAAGGTTGGGTGATAAATATACAGGGTTCCATTATACTGCTCTCTGTATTTTTGTATATGTTTAAAATTTTCCATAATCAAAAAAATTTTAGTAGAAAAAATTACTGTTATATATGTATATGTAAGATACATACTACATTAAAATATGTCATATATATAAATTACTGTCACATAATTTCTGGGTTTCAATAAGCTACAAGTTAATCTTCAACTAAATAATTTCCTTTTTAACACCTGTTAATTTCCTTTCTCTTAGTCCTACTTTACCACCATGAACTATAATCACAAGTAGTGTGATATCAAAAGCTGTATAAATGAATATAGATATATTAAAAATAAAGATCTTTAAAAAGGAAAAACACATCTATACTCTCAAATTTCCGTCTCTATTAAATGCCCTTTTTTAGGGGCACTTGGGTGGCTCAGTTGGTTAAGCATCCGGCTTCCGCTCAGGTCATGATCTCACGGTTCGTGGGTTCGAGCCCCGCGTCAAGCTCTGTGCTGACAGCTAGCTCAGAGCCTGGAGCTACTTCAGATTCTAGGTCTCCCTCTCTCTCTGACCCTCCCCTACTCACACTCTGTCTCTCAAAAAAAAAAATTTTTAATTAAAAAAAATAAATGCCCTTTTCATCTTTGATAATAATTAAACATATAATGTTTAGAGCTTTAGAGTTTAATGATCTGTAATTTGCTCTAAGTATTTTTTATAGTCAGCAGAAAGTGGCAAAGAACAAAGTACCTATAATAAAGTGGTAATAAATGTGTAAGTACAAAGTTACAAGATATAACAGAAAGATTTATATAGGCATTTGAGGCAGAGGAAGGGAAAAAAGAAAAAATTTATACAAAAAGCAAAATGAGCGTTTTCAAACAATTATAGATGCTGCAATGGACACTTTAAGGATAAGACAGAATAATTTGGCTCAGTAACAAAGACTAGCTAGCTATCGGTTCAGCATAATTCCTGAAACCCACTAGTTTTATTTTTAAATGTTTACCACGCTGAAGTCTGAGAGAAGATAAACTTCTCTGAAGCTCTGGCTGAGGAGGGTGATATTATCTCAAAGTAGAAACTTACATTCCTGCTTACTTAAGATTCTCTTTTCTTAGAAATGGAAGCCAGGTCATGGGTCTGTAAATGCCTCCTCTCTTGGCATTGTGGGGAGCAGGGCACCGCCCACAGGAGGCTGACTCCCCTTTGCACTGTGCCAGCTGTGTTCTGGTTCCTCACCCCCTGGCCTCCTCTCCTCAGTCACTCCCAGCCTACCTTGAGACCCACTTCCTTTTCAGCTCTTGGCAGCCACAGAGCTGTTTCCCTTTCCTGGTCTCCTTGGCTCTTACTATCTTTAATGGAAATCTTAATGCATGCTGTTTCCATTGTTAATTTTTCAAGTATGTGTTTGTAAATTTCTTGAAGGCAGGAGTTTGAATGTTCGAATGTATCCCTCTGTTAGAGATGCTCAAAAAATACATGGTGCTTGACCCCCAAGTTTACCCTCACAAGTATTCAGTTTATATTAGCCCTTCTGAATGACTTTTTTCCAAAACATTTTCTACACTCCTCTTTTTTTCCTAAACAGAGAATCACAAGGCTAACCCCAATAACTCAGAATAGTCACTATGAGAATTAATTTTTATGCCAAAGTTGTGGTGGCTCAGCCCATGATCTCACGGTTCCTGAGACAGAGCTTTGCACCAGGCTCCATGCAGGCAGGCAGCGCAGAATCCCTCACTCTCTGACCTTCCCCTGCTCATGCACACATGCACTCTCGGTCTCAAACTAAATAAATAAACTTTGAAAAAAAATGAGAAATGAATACTGAATTTATAGGAAGCTCCAGGAACAACCAAAATCATGTACAAGTAACGCATTTGGCAATGTGCAGAAAACTTCCATTTAAAAACTGCAGTTTAGAAAGACATTTAAAAACAAAATCCACAAACTACTGACAATTGTTTGTTTCTCTTGAGGGCCCTCGCATTTATTCTTCAATTTTAAATGTTACTTTTTAAATACAGTGTTTCTAGGGTGCCAAGTGACTGAAACAACACTGGAATGGAACTTGACCGAGACTCCAAAGGGGGAAAAACTATTTTAAAGGTTTAGATTCTCCAACATAGTAAGATATTTGGGTCTAAATTTTTAAATGTTTCCGGGGGCCTGAAATTATTACAAATCTTTAAGAATGTCAGTTAATAGGGTGAACTATACTTGAATTTGGAAGGCAACATAATCACAGTATACTCTTTTGACAAGATTCATTCCCTGTCTCAAGCATCTTCAGCTGTCAGTTTCCTAAATGCTACTACAGCGCCCTCTGGTGTTTTTTAAACACTCTTTCCATCTCCCAGATCCCATTTTCTTGGAGAAAACGGATTCAGGGAGAAGGTTAACAACTTTCATTTATACCATGGCTGACATTTAAAAAGTACTTTCATGTGCATTATTCCATGTAATTCTCCAGAGTTTTCACTGGACCATAAATCTTTGAAGGCAAGGCCGTTTTTCATATTCTTTGAGTGCCTTGCAGATAGCAGGCTCTCCAGCAATGTGTCCTATGAGGTAGGCAGAGCAGAATTTATTATCCTCATTGAATAAATCCTGTTACAGGGAGAAAAGACACTCTTTCTCTCATTTGCTTATGAGAAGCTTAATAAGCAAATGAGAAAAAAATCTTCAAGGCTCATAGAATCTTCAAGGTGAACATTATTTTAAGGCTGGATGGTAACAGGTAGGGGAGTAACCCTATTAGGAGATACTGAAGAATTAAGGGGTAAATTTCACGAGGTTTGCAACTTTCTTTCAAATGATTCATCAAAAAGTAAGTGTGTGAGAAAGAGAGAAACTAAATGTGACAAAAAATGTTAATTGGCACACCTAGGTGAAAATCAGAGGGGTCCATTGTCCTGCTTTTTAAATTCTGAAATTGGGGCGCCTGGGTGGCTCAGTCGGTTAAGCCTCCGACTTCGGCTCAGGTCAGATCTCACGTTCGTGGGTTCCAGCCCCGCATCAGGCTCTGTGCTGACAGCTAGCTCAGAGCCTGGAGCCTGCTTCCAGTTCTGTGTCCTTCTCTCTCTGCCCCTTCCCCTCTCATGCTCTGTCTCTCTCTGTATCAAAAATAAATAAAACATTAAAAAAATATTTTTAAAAAATTCTGAAATTGTAAAACTTTTCATATTAAAAGTTGGGTCAAGTAGGATGGATATGTTCCAATTCCATATTAAATAATCAAATCACTTTTTAAAACATGGCTTACAGGTGGTCAGTGAACCCTAGGTTGAACATCCTCACAAGCCAAATTTTCTTAATGGTTAAAGCTAAGATCTGCCTCCCTAGCTTTGCTGTCTGGAGCACTGGAAAGTTAAGTCCCTCTGCTAACAGAAGACAGCTCGGATAATCCCCTTCTCCCCCACCACCATGTCCTCTTCACTCCTAATTAATAACTCTAAGTCTACTTGAAGTCGATATTCCATATGCAGTGTGAATAATATACCAATAAATGCAAGCTGTGTGTATATATTCTTTAGTCAGCCTTCTCCATCATTGACAAATACTGAGCTATATAAAATTCCTAAGTATTTCCTCTCTGGAATTTTACTAAACCAGAATGCTCTTATTCTATCATTTGAACCCAAAGATAGACCATGTGTCTTCTCTGAAGTTTCAACGTCTTTTTAGAAGGAAATTAGAGGTAAACAGGCATTTAATAATACAGAAGAAAACCTATATCCTCTTCTTTTTATTGCTAATAACATGTTTTATCCTTTCTGCCAATAAATGTGTTTTATAGACCTACTTATAACGTAGCTAGTAAAATTTGAGAATCTGAGAACCTGACCTTAAAATTTGGTTTATAATTAACTAAAGGGGTCTGATTACAGATATAAAAAATAAATAAAATAAAATTCTCCATCATGAGCTATTTTTTTAATGTTTTATTTATTTTTGATAGAGAGAGAGACAGAGCATGAGATGGGGAGGGGCAGAGGGAGAGGGAGACACAGAATCGGAAGCAGGCTCTGAGCGTATCAGCACAGAGCTGGACGTGGGGCTCGAACCCACGAATGTGAGATCATGACCTGAGCCGAAGTCGGAGACCTAACCGACTGAGCCACCCAGGTGCCCCTGAGCTATTTTTAAACCCCTGGTTTGATAAGGTATTAAATTAAAAAGATTTCCAAAAGAGACTAACCAAAAAACTGACTCTTAACTACAGAGAAGAAACAGGTAGTTGTTGGAGGTGGGGGGAGAGAAGGGTGAACTAGGAGAAGGGGATTAAGAGTACACTTATCTTGATGAGCACTAAGTAATATATGGAAGTGTTGAACCGCTAGACTGTACACTTGAAACTAATACAACATTGTATGTTAACTACACTGGAATTAAAAAATGTTTAAGTCTATTTTCTCTGAAAAAATAATAAATTTTTTAAAGTTTCCAAGAATATCTGTGGGTTCTCCTCAGCAATATGGAGATATGTGTGAATATTCACAACTATTTCTAAAATGTCTTCTGTTTTTTGTTAAAAAGAAACCCATTCTCAGTTAATTTAATATTATTTGAACTAATAATAGTTCTTGTAAGTAGTCTTGTAAGACTCCAAAGATTTTAGTGGTGCCTGGGTGGCTCAGTTGGTTAAGCATATGATTTCGGCTCAGGTCATGATTTCATGGTTCCTGAGTTGGAGCCCTATGTTGGGCTCTGTGCTGACAGCTCGGAGCCTGGAGCCTGCTTAGGAGCCTGTGTCTCCCTTTCTCTCTCTCTGCCCCTCCCCCGCTCATGCTCTGTCTCTCTCTCTCTCAAAATTAAATAAATATTAGAGAAAACTTTTAAAATGTTGCCTTGTCCTGTGAAAATAACCTCCATGAGGAATCTGCAATTGTGATCACCTTATAGCCAAGATTTTGACCTGGTAATAATTTGTAATTGATATCTCTATATTTCTAAGCAGTCTTTTAATTTTTCTGCCAAACTAAAAGACACTCCTTAGCATGTCCTTTTCTTCCCCATGCACAATGTGGATTTATTAACTATTACATAATACTGGAGTAATTAAAAGCCTATGCCTTTGTTATTTTTACTTTTTTTTTAACCTGAGAGTCTGAATCTATGCTTCATTTATATTAATAAATCCATGGATGAGGGCAAAAGTAGAAAAATAGTAGAGAACAAATTTCTGCTCCCTGCATGATGAAAAGAACCCATTGTAATCAACTTGTCACAGAACGGCTATCTAGTCCCCCTTAGGTGCTATACCATATTGGGTATACAACCAGGGTTGCTGGGCATTGCCATCAATCTGAACATTCAGCAGGGCAGAGCCAGAACACACTTGGTAAGGAGTGATTGTGCTGTTGGGCCCATGCCCTCTACGGGCATACATTTATAAGCCCACTGAGCAAGCACTTGGGGGACTTGCTGAACAATATCCCCAAGCTGGGTCACTTTGTTCACCTGGTAATTGCAAATCTCATCCAAAATCAGACCTTTTGCTGAGATTCACATGGAGCATAAATTTTCTCACACGCAGTGCCCAACATAAAAGGGCCAGCTACATATCTCTTCCCCAGGTTTCCTTATTACCCACCTAACAATTTCACTCCTTCAACGTTCCTGACCATATGACCAAATCATTAATCACTGCCTATCAATCAATGTAGATCCATACCTCAGGCCATTTCATTCTTGACAAAGAGGACTCAAAGAGATATAATGTTTGAAGTTCTGTACTCTTGCAAGATTTCCCAAATCTATCTCTGCCAACTGCCAGAATATTGTGCAGAGTATTATAAACCAAGCTGAAATTCTCTTCCTCCTCTATAAACTGATTATATAGGGGTAGAAGTGCAGAAGGAACGTGAGTCAATTGCTCAGGATCTGCTCCAGTCCAGTTCTGCTTAATAATGCTATCCTCCTGGGTGTGTCTAATCTTATAATTCTATAGATCCAATACTATCCAGTTTATGGTGAGAAACTCAGCATGATCACCTAGCATCTCATAGTTAGGTATTTTCCGTCATAAGCAGGACTGAAGAGAGCATGACTTTCCTCTAAAACTCTCAGTTCTCCAACATAATTCTACTACTGGAGCTTGCATAGGCTCTGTTCAACATCCTGACACAAAAACTTGAAAAACATACAATCCACAAAAGAAAAGCATCAAGCTTGTTTTCATAGCTATCTAGGTCAACTAGAGTTCTCTTGCTCTAGGTTCTACTCAAAGCTGATAGATTTTAGGTCAATCCATAGATAGGCCCAAAGATGGTGTCACCAACACTGGTTGCCAACTCATTAGCCATTCCTCATTTTCTCACAAAAAGAACCAAAATTTTATTCAAGAAACAGGCAATGCTGAGCTCAGGGAAGGTGGGCCTCCCTCAGCACCAGGAATTAAACTATGAATGGTCTAATCCCATCCAAGTACTAACCAGGCCCGACCCTGCTTAGCTTCCGAGATCAGAGGAGATCGGCATGTTCAGGGAGGTATCGCCCGAGACTGAATGGTCTAATCCCATTCTCCTTTGCTAGTGATTGACTTGGGGAAGACATATGACCCTGGTCTAGTGAGACAGAAGGGGAAGTCTGCTAGAGAGCTTTGGGAAGTGATTTCTCCTTTGATTTTCAAAAAAAAAAAAAAAAAGAGAGAAAGAAAGGAGGGTATAGTGAAGACATTTCCCTTCCTACCTTTGGATACTGTCGTGTAAGGACATGAGAGGCTAGAAGATATCAGCCATGTTACAACCATGATGGGAAAAACAATAGTAGCAGAGCAGCTAAACTAGAGCCCTGACATCATTGAGCAACAGAACTTACCATTCTCTTTCATTAAACTGTCCAGCACTTTTAGAAGCAACCATCTACCTCCTCCAGCTTCGAATGACTTGTGCACTTTGATCCGCTCCTATGGCAAAAACTGTGTAGTCCCCGAGGCTTTGCCTCCAATACTTACTTCATTCCAAAAAATCAGACTTGATTTTTTTAATTAACTGTTCCATCCCTACATACCTAGAGACACTCTGCTCATTAGAGTCAACTGAATTTTCACTGCTTTAAGCCTCAACTAGATCAGATAATTAAAGATTAACCCACTGATGATCTGTTTTGTTGCAAAATTCCAGGCACTATTTTTGAATGATTTCATTGGCAAATCACAGAAATCAATCCTGGCTAATTTAAAATGATAAGGAATTTATTTAAAAGATATTGGTTAGGTCACAGTATTATCAAGAGGATCTGAAAACACTTTCAGAGATAGATAGCTTGACATTTAGGCCCAACCCTATGCAGCAGATCACCATTTCCTCAGGCTCCAGATGCTACAGACTGAACCACAATACCACCCCTAGACACAGGACACCACTCCTGGCTTGGCTGCCCTTGTAGCCCCAGAATATTAAACCTGCAGTAGGGAAAGAATGAGAGGTTTGCTTCTTTGCACATTCGGGCTCCATCTCTCCCATCACTTGCCACCTACTGCTTGAAGCCCCTTCCATTGCCCAGACTTGAAGAGAGGAGATATTTGGAGGAAAAAAGCTATATTCTACATGACCCGTAAGTACTGTTGCAATCTGATACTGGTACTCTTTGAATGCAGCACCTTCTAGATACTGGAGTCCTTCTTCAGTCGGGATTTTCTGTGGGCTTTGCAAAGAACTCTCTCTCTCACTGGGGGTCTCCCACCAGCAATTCCTTTATAGGTTGGATTCTTTCCACAACCGGCCAACTTAAAACTCTGCCTTCAGCCCTTGACTTCCACCAGGGTCACCACCCTCTCCAGGTGATCTCTTTACTGACGTTTCTTTTAAGATTATCTACAACTGTATCTCTTTGCAGGGTCCACATTTGGTCCATGGGAAAACCCACTGTGTGTCTGACCTCACTAAACTCTGTTCTACTTCATTTTGCCACCAGACTGCGCTAGCCAGTCTCTAGCCTGATATTTTTTTAATATATAAAAAATGTTCCAGACAGAGGCACCTGGATGGCTCAGTTGGTTGGGTGCTAGACTTTGACTCAGGTCATAATCTCAAGGTTAGTTAGTTCTAGCCCCACATTGAGCTCTGTGCTCACAGCTCAGAGGCTGGAGCCTGCTTTAGATTCTGTGTCTTCCTCTCTCTCTCTCTGCCCCCTCCCCCTCATGTTCATTTTCTCTCTCTCTCTCTCGCTCTCACTCTGCTTCTCTCTCTCAAAAATAAATACAAATTTTTTAAATGTTTCAGACAGAAGCTCTGGAGACTCCGTAACTCTGGAAAACCTGACAGGCTGGAGAAGTACAAGATATAACTTCATGATTAAGTATAATAGGACATTAAAATGGCATTTTTCATATTATCTCAGTTTTGACTAAGAATTCCAATGCTCGGGGCACATGGGTGGCTTAATTGGTTAAGCAGCCGACTCTTGATTTTGGCTCAGGTGATAATCTCACAGTTCATGGGTTCAAGCCCCATGTCGGCCTGCTTAGGATCCTCTCTCCCTCTATCTACCCTTCCCCCCTTGTTTTGACTTAAACTTTAAAAAAAAGAAAAGAAAAATAAAATTAACAAGAAAAATTGCACAACATAATTCAGATCTGTACCTGCAAACTAGATATCCATCTTCTCTATGGGGAGGTGTGTTTCCCAAAAGAAAGTGTTTGATGGATAACTTTGGAACCTTAGATTTAACAGGATTAGTACCAGCCATTTCTGGTTCCCTCATGTCAAGCCATCTGTGCCTTCTTTCAATTCAGTTTCCTATTCCAATTCATGGGTCTATAGCCAGGGCTGTCTCTGCCTCTCAAATGGAGTAAGTACCCAAGCAATGCCAATTAGAACTGGGCAGGGGGGAAACAGTTCCCCTTAAAATGCAGAAGACATTTATGGCTTCATGAACC
>NC_043700.1:115674408-115695019 GCF_006229205.1 Suricata suricatta
GTTGAATGTTATATGATTAATTTCAAATCTTTATTCTTTTCCAGTATATCCAAAGCTATAAATTAGCACTGCTATTCCTATTAGCACTGCTTTCACTATATACCAGAAATTTCGTTGTGTTTTCATTTCCATTAGGTTCAAGACAGGAACCAAAACAAAACTTCCTTCCCGTCCTTCCCACTGAGCAGCTTGCCCAAGACCCTTTTTCAACTCTAGTAACTAACGCCTAATTATAGGCCAACTCCTGCATACTCCCTGCATACTCCCTGAAGTCACAAAATTATGAGGACTCCCCCTATGACTAGATCTCTCTGGAGTTAACTCCCAGACTTAATCCACACTAAGCCTCCAGCAATTCAATTGCACTTCACATTTCCAAAACTAATATGAGTTCCCCCAAAGGTGGGTTTCTCCTCTAATAAGTTGTGATTCTCTGCACCCATTTGACTCTCCAATTTGGGAATTTTTGGTTTGCTCTATGATCTCAATTTTCTGACAGATCTAAAAAGAGTTTTTGATCTCAGTTTGTTCCACTTTTTACTTTTTATTAGGATGGAGTGACAACTTTCAACCTCCTTACGTGCCAGACTGGAAACTAGCACACGAGTAAGGTACCACAAAAACGCAGAAGATAGACAATATATTTACAATTGGGAAAAGAACATTAACTTTCTGTTAAAAGCTTTCTTTCACTAAAAAAAAAAAAAAAAGAAAGAAAGAAAAAAATGCTTGCTACATTCCAAGCAGAAGGTCTATCACATACAAATGCCTGGAATCAAAATAGGGAACAGTCCTTTTAAGAAAATGCAAATGTTCCATAAGGTTGGAATGAGATTTGTGTAGAATAGCAAAAAATAAGGATGTAGAGATAAGTAGGAACCATGCTATGCATGAACCTGACTGGCCCAGCTAGTGTCTGGATTTTATCCCTGTCTGAGCCCTTGAAGATTTTTAAGTAGTTGAATGACATTTATTTCATTATAATCCACAGCATTCAAAAACTATAAAAGGTGAAAGGAAATGACATGAATTCAGGAAGATCTCTCAGAAAGATCACTAAGGGGGAATTAGTTGGAAATGCATTATATTCAGGGGCCTGAAAACAGAGACATTAGATAGGAGGCTCTTTTCAGACACCCTGTAAGACACAATGAGACCCTACACTAAGGCAGCAGCAGTAAGAGGGTGGGGTGGGGGAAACAGCAGGGGGACACAAGATATGAGAGGTATTTTGAGTTTGGTGTCAGATTGAATGCAGGTGCTAAGGAGGGACGGGGAGAAGTTGTGATTTCCAGGTTTCTGGCTGGGGCAAGTAGTCGCATGGTGGGGCCACAAAAAGACAGAAGAAAGAGTTCCTTTAAGGAGAAAAGATGACAAATGAAGACAGATTTCTAGTAAGCAGTTGTATGCCCAAATCTGGAGATGACCACACCCATCCTTATTCATAACCAGAAGCTGTACTTCTATAAAAAGAAGTTAAAAGTCATGATGTAGATGAAAGGGTGGGGCGAAGGGAAAAATACTGGAGAGATTTTTTTTTAATTATTTTAATGTTTATTTATTTATGAGAGAGAGAAAGAGAAACAGGCAGGGCATGAGCAGGGGAAGGGCAGAGAGCGCAAGGGAGGCACAGAATCCGAAGCAGGCTCCAGGCTCTGAGCTGTCTGCACAGAGCCCAACGCAGGGCTGGAACTCACCAATGGTGAGATCATGACTTGAGCGGTGAGATCATGACCGGAGCAGAAGTTAGACACTTAACCTACTAAGCCACTCAGGCGCCCCTGGACAGAATTTTTTAGATCACCAGCCCTTAAGATACATACTGAGCAAAAAGGGCCACGAAAAAGACTGAGAAGCAGAGAAAAGAAAGTGGTCTGGTAGACCTATTTTAAAGTAATTCAGCATCCACAACATTGAATAAACTGAGAAATACTCCATCTTCCCTCTCTCTCCACTCTGGCCACTCCGAAACCACACCATATCAAACACGTTCACTTTCCAGAGGCTTTTCGCTCACTCATACTCCTTGTAGTTTTCTTTCTGAATCCTACCAACCACTAAAATTCCCACTCACCCTTCAAAAGCAGCTGGAATAGAACCCTGGGAAGTTTCCCGAATGGATACCTCCTTCGTCTCTCCTTTATCATTCTTCCAGCTCAGTTTTCACATCAACGGAGAGTCCTTTGAAGGGCTAGACCTTACTCGTGTCCTCAAGTCACAGCGCACCCAGAAGCAGCACAGAATGGTGCAGTCCTCTTTCTCACTTGCTTCCAGTTAAATTCCTGGTCCCTCACCTTCCACATCTGTGCTTCATAAGCCTTATCTACACCGTCTGGGCTAACGTTACAAGAGAAGGGGAAAAAAAAAAAACCTTCCTCACACAGATGTTCTGCAACTAGCCGGCAGGTTTCTGCCACAAAGCCACCACCCTCCAGCCTCGTGGAAAACCCTCCAGCTTTGGAGGTGAAACCACGTGGGCGCGCTGAAGCGCGCCGGCGGCGCCACACCTCAGGCCCCGCCCTCCGCTCACAGGCTGGCCTTGGGAAAGAGCCTTCACGCCCCGCCCCCCGGGCAGGCGTAGGCGGAAGCACGCCCCGCCCCCGCCCCGCCCCCCTACGCCGGACGCACGTCCCGCCCACCTCCCCAGCCCCTTGCGGCCCACCCCGGATGTCCGCCACTCACTGACCGGAGTCTGAGGACATGGCGAACAAGGTAGGCCTGACTGTGCACGCGACCGGAGCCCGGGAAGAATAGAAAGGGAAAGCACGGGGCGGAACCGGGTCCCTGACTGCGCTGGCCTCGACCGGGAGACTGACATCAGCTGCCGGATCTGAAACGGCGCCTCGGGCAAGCTGCTCTGCTGGAAGAAGAGGGAAGAATCTTTGTTAGGGCTGCTCACTTTAAAGGGTCCGATGCTTTGGGGACAGCCCGAGCGTGAGGAGGGTGGGCAGAACCGGAGAGTTGGGGGGCGGGGGTGTCCGCAGAAATGGTTTAGGAGCGCTCACGCTTTGCGCATGCAAAAATTAGTACCTTGCCTGGAGTCATCTTGCAGCTAGCAGAACTACAGCCAGAGCCCGTGCTCCTAACCCTTAAGTTGCTGTGTTTCATGATTGTAATTGTTAATTGAATAGTTATTGTGCCACCAAAGAATGTATTTGGGGAAGACTCCTGGGTCCCTTTCAGTAGTAGCAGTTTTGAGCACTTAAGGCACCGGAACTTACCTCTTTTGATCCTACCGTGACACTTTTGCGAGTCCCATCCCCATTTTGCCGGCCAAAAATTGAGACTTTTAAGACGTTGGTCTTCCTTAGTGGTCACATTAAGATAGTGAGCCAGGTCTGTCCCTTTTGAAGGAACTGTTCCAGGTTCCTGAAATATACATTAGATGGTAAAGAACGGCAGAAATGCACGAATAACATGAATAATCAGTCTAAAGTTGCTTAGTGTTTTAATGTTTTGCAAACTTTAGAAAGACTTATGACACTAAATGTTGAGGTTGAAAAGAAATGTTAAGTGCTAAACGATCTTTCATACTTAACAAACTGGAAAGTTGTTTTTCCTTATAATGAACTGCTCTTATTTGGAGAAGGTAAAAAATTACAATCCTGTGATTGTTCAGAGTTGAAGTGGGGCAAAGTGGATTTAGGGTGGAGCTTTTGTTTGCTTAGAATTGTCATTAAAGGAAAAGGTTAATCTTTAAAACATTCCTCAAAATGGAGGGAGGGGGGTGTAAAAATTTAGATTATTGGGGCAGCTGGGTGGCTCAGTCAGTTAAGCATCTGACTATTGGTTTGGGCTCAGGTCCCGATCTCACCGTTGGTGGGAATGAGCCCTACCTGGAGCTCCATGCTGACCCGATGGCACCCGCTTGGGATGCTCTCACTCCCTCTCTCTCTGCCCGCCACTTTATGCGTTCTCTCTCAAAATAAATAAATAAACTTAAAGCTTTTTTAATTTAAAAACTTAGATTATGGATGAAGTAGGGACACCTGGGTGGCTAAATCAGTTGAACTGTCTGACTTGATTTCAGCGTAAGTCGTTATACCAGGGTCAAGGGATCAAGTCTGGGTTGGGCTCTGTCGCTGAACATGGAGCCTGCCTAAGATTCTCTCTCTCCTTCTGCCTCCCCAACCCCCAAAAAAGGTGATGGATGAATTATGTTTATTCTTGTTGCCTGAATTCTCTAGGATATGACTATTTTGCATTTGACCTTTGTGATTTTGTTTTTGAGGTTTATGGTACTTTGAGGTGAAAACATTCTAATGCAATGTTTGAATCCTTTTTTTACCATCAGATTTAATATCTACACTTTAATTTTAAAAATAATGATTTCCAGCCTCACCAATTTACACAAGCCGCTCAGCTCTCTCTAAAGTTCAACTCTCTTTTTCCTCCAGTCTTCGTTCTACTGCTACTAATAAATATTACTTGTTTCTGAAAGCTACACTATGCCAAAGACTATATTAGCGACTTTTTATTCATTTTCATTTATTCCTCACAATAGCTTTTTATATTTGTAGGTGTTTAATTACTATTATTTGTAACCTTTTCTCATCCTTGGGTATCCTAGTTAAAGGTGAAATTATTTCAGGGGCGCCTGTGTGGCTCAGTCAGTTAAGCGTCCGACTTCAGCTCTGGTCATGATCTCACTGTTTGTGAGTTTGAGCCCCATGACGGGCTGTGTGCTGACAGCTCAGAGCCTGGAGCCTGCTTCAGATTCTGTGTCTCCCTTTCTCTCTGCCACCGCCCCCTACTCTGTCTCTCAAAAATAAAATAACATTAAAATGTTTTTTTTTTTTTTAAAGTGAAGTTATTTCAAACCCAACAACGAACGTTAACACTCTTTCTCCACTTTGTGCCTCTCCCTTTAACTTACACTTTTTGTTAAGTGTTGACTTTCAGGTCTGTCTCCTACAAACTCAGCAGTTTGTAACCTTTATTCTGTCAACACATTTCATAAGCATTATGTGAACTCAAAACTTTTGCGGGGGAGGGATGCAAAATAGGTGACTGGGATTAAGAGGTCAAACTTGCAGATATAAAGATGTCATGGGGATATAAAGTACAACATAGAGAATAAAGTCAATAATATAGCAATAACTTTGTATGGTGACATGATAACTAGACCTATCGTGGTGATCATTTCTTAATGCATATGAATCTCAGATCTCTATGTTGTCCAGCTGAAACTAACGGAATATTGTATATTAACTATGCTTCAATAAAAACTTTTTTTTTTACTGTCCTCATTACACCCGTTTCTCTAGTAAAGGAAGCCTGTACTGATTAGAATTTCTAAGGTAATGCTACGCTATAAAAATATTAATACAGGTTCCATATGTAATCTTTATTTTTCTAGTAGCCACATTAAAAATGGATTTAAGAAATAAATGAATAATAAAAAATAGAATTGGTTAAAATTTAATCCATTTTACAGTAATCCCCCCTTACCCATGGTGTCACTTTCCATAGGTTCTGTTACCTGCAGTCAGGTATTGCATTCAGAAGCAAGTAATCTTCCTTCTGACCTATTAACAGAAGGTCATTAGTAGCTTAACACTACTTCACAGTGCCTAGGTCACTCACTTCACTTAACCTCACCATGTAGGTATTTTATCATCTCACATCAGCACAAGAAGGATGAGTACATACAGTGCAGTAAGATGTTTTGAGAGAGAAACTGTATTCACATAACTTACAATAATTCTGTTAATTCCTTGCTGTTCCTGATTTATAAATTAAACCTTATCATAGATATGTTTGCATAGGAAAAACATAGTAATTATAGTTTCAGACATCCGCTGGGCGTCTGAGAATGTATCCTTCACAGATAAGGGGGAATTACTATATTCAAATTACTGCCTTGCATGTAATTAATATTTTTAAATATTGAAATACTTACACTTTTTTTGTACTGAGTCTTCATAATCTGGGTGCCTTTTACAGTTTATATCAATTCGGCTTGATAGGCACACATGGCAAGTGGCTACTGTCTTATTATAGCACAGTTAAAAGGGGTAGATTCAGTAATTTTTTAAGTTTATTTATTTTTGAGAGAATGTGAGGGAAGGGGCAGAGAGAATATCAAGCAGGCTCCATGCTGTCAGCACAGAGCCCGACATGGGACTCAATCCCATGAACTGTCAGATCATGACCTGATCAGAAATCAGGAGTCACTGAACCACCCAGGTGCCCCTCAGTATACTAATTTAATGTTCCCCCATTCTGATACTCCTTATGCACCTTCCCACCTTGCAATTTTGCACTAAACAGTGTTAACTTAAACCATAGGCTATGTGTTAAGCATTCAGATTCCTTGGATCCTATGCCAGACCTACTGAATCAAATTGTCTTAGAAACTGTATTTTTTTTTAAGTTTTTATTTATTTATATTGAGGAGGGGGGCGGGAGAGCAAGAATCCCAAGCAGGCTTTGTGCTGTTAGCCTGACGCAGGGCTCAGACTCAGGAACCATGAGATCATGACCTGAGCCAAAATCAAAGAGTCCAACACTTATCTGAACGAGCCACCCAGATGCCCCAGAACCTGTGTTTCTTTTCATTTTTTTAATATTTATTTTTTAGAGATAGAGCACATGTGGGGGAGGGGAAGAGAACGAGGGAGACACAGAATCCAAAGCAGGCTCCAGGCTCTGAGCTATCAGCACAGAGCCCGACACAGGGCTTGATCCCATGAACCATGAGACCATGACCTGAACTGAAGTTGGAGGCTTACCTGACAGAGCCACCCAGGTGCCCCAGGAACCTGTATTTTTAACATGCTCCTAGATGATCATTAAGTATTTGATTAATAAAACTTAACCCAAAGAGGCTTTTACAACTGAACGTGTAGTCATCAATTAAATTTTTTTAGTGAACATTACTTATATGAAATCTAAAAACATGCAAGGGGCGCCTGGGTGGTTCAGTTGGTTAAGCGTCCGACTCTTGACTGGCTCAGGTCAAGATCTAATGGTTGGTGGGTTCAAGCCCAACATGGGGCTCTGCACTGACAGTGTGGATCCTACTTAGGATTCTCACTCTCCCTCTCTGCCCCTCCCCAGCTCACACACACACGTCTCCATATCTCTATCGGGGAAAAAATTTTTTCAATTTTAAAAAATAATAATAAATCTTTAAAACATGCAAAATAATTCTCCATATCACTTAGAGGTTATGGTTTTTGTGACTCTGTGATATATTTTCTAAGATTAGTAATCAGGATTTAAATTAATAAGTAGTTCATTCTTAGTACAGGAGGATAAACAACCTGCTCTCTTTTTCCCCCATCTCAGGTTATCAAGTGCAAGGCTGCAGTTGCCTGGGAGGCAGGAAAGCCTCTTTCCATAGAGGAGGTGGAGGTGGCACCCCCAAAGGCTCATGAAGTGCGAATTAAGGTAATGACACATTGAGGGCACTGAAAAAGAAGACTTACAATGAGGTCTCTGGGGAGATGAATCCTCTGCGGACAAATCCCCAAGGACAGCGTTAAGGAGAAAGTAGTGAAAGTCCTCCAACCTGGGCATCACAACATCCTCCTCTTACTTTACCCACTTCACTTTCGCAGCACTCCTCTCCCTCTTTTTAGCTTTTGATGGTGAGCTGAGCAGCCTTCCCCCTGGATCACGGGATCACTGCAATCTATATTCCTAGCCTGTGTTTAAGACAACTTTATAGGAGGCTCCCCTTTCCGCCAAGCCCGTAACTTAAAATGTATGATGACACATTTGAAATAAAAAAAATAAATGGTCTTCAGTTTTGTTAGTGGAGGTTTCAAATAAGATTTGGAAAGAGGTTCCTGATTTGATTGGAGCAACAAGCAAGTGAAGTCCGCTTGTTGGAGAGCTTTAAAATGTACTGACCCTTGCAGGCCAGGCCAGGGTTCAGGGGATTCAGTAGTCTGGTGCTTCTCAACCTCTGCTGTGGCAGAGAAATGAAGTTACCCCTGGAGAGAACAGGACTGCACAAGGCAGCCAGCTGGATATTTTTTAACATTCTACACTTGTTTTGATGTAAAATTAATACTTTAAAGTAGTGACTGTTGAATAAAACTAACATTCTAGAAAAAAATAAGCTCTTTTTTTTTTTTGCTGTAAATTAGCGTATACTTTCCCCGTCCTACCTCCAAACAAATGCTTATGCTCCCACGGATCAAATATCAGGTTGAGGAGCCCAGGGCCAAATAAGTTTAAGATTGTTTTCAACCGAGACCCAGTAATTTTATGACCATTTGTATGTTTGTCTTTAAGTCAGAAATGAACCTGATTGTGATTTTGCCAGTGAAAAAGAAAATGTGTCCTGGGATACTAAGCTGAGCTGTATGGGGCACACTGTCTTCCCTGGGGAACCACTAACAGCGGAGTGTTACCTTGTAAGCAGGTACATAGGTGAGAGACAAGCGTAAATATAAACACCCTGTGGCTTCCTTTCTGTGCTGTAAGTGGTTTGGAAAGATCAGCTACTTAAAAGCCAGAGAGATAGGAATAAAGGGCTATTTAAGTAGAAATTATGTGTGGCTGCCAAAAAGGGAGGTGGTTTCTCTAAAAACTGAATTTGGGCCTGAATAAGCAGGCAGGCATATTTCAGCAGTAGTCCGTACCTTCTTAGGAACCACATTTGTCCACAGTCACAAGGATCCCAGCAGTGAAATGTGCTTTGTACACAGGTCGTGCTCCTCTCCACACCTGTAGGCACAGTGCCCGTAAATCTCCTTGCTCACTCTCCCTTGCTGGCCTGTCCTGAAGACGGGTAGCCATGCCCTGTTTCTTTGCATATAAACACACCATGACTTTTCTGTATCACTAAAAAAAAATGCTGCCAGTTCCAATTGTTAAGATTTTAAAGAGGTTAAAATATGAAAGAAAGGTATCTCAGAATCAATGAAATCTAGTATTAAAAATGTCTTTCCTTTGACCTGTATCTGTCTGGGTTGCATGCAAACACACTTAAGCGCTCTTGATACCCCCCTAGATTATCGCCACTGCAGTTTGCCACACCGACGCCTACACCCTGAGCGGGGCTGATCCTGAGGGGAGTTTTCCAGTGATCTTGGGACACGAAGGGGCTGGGATCGTGGAAAGTGTTGGCGAAGGAGTTACTAACCTGAAGGCAGGTAAGGAAGATATTTGAACCACTCTTAGTTTTATAATTTCAACTTATTTCTACAAGGAAATTATTTTTCAGATAAGCTATACATTGTTCCTTTATGAACACCTTATCACCTGAGTCATTTGTCAGGAAGAATTTTATTCCTTATCTGGGAAACACAAATATTTGAGAGGTTTTTTTTTTTTCTTTCTGATTTTGCAAGGTACTGTTCATTTAAGTATAACTATGTTTCCAAAGCCAGTTTTGACCAATTAAACAAGAATTTGTAAAGATTCATCGGTGAGTCAGTATATTAAATGACTTTGTTCTCCAGGTACAGTTTTAAGAGCTTCAACTCAATAAAAATTTTGAAACTTGCATCTTTTGCAAAGTCAGGCAATGTCTGAATGATGTTATGTAGGTAAAGTTCTGAGGTGAGGTTGTTAACTTTGCAAAGCTGCACAAGTTGCCAGGAGTGGGAACTTGCAGGGGCTGGTGTATCCATTTAGAAACAGACACGACCGATTCAGAATAATGTCTTTGCATGTGTTTCCCAGGTGATACTGTCATCCCACTTTACATACCACAGTGTGGAGAATGCAAATTTTGTCTAAACCCTAAGACAAACCTTTGCCAGAAGATAAGGTCAGTATCTTTGTTATTTGATCCTTAGAACAATAAGTAACTGTGTAGCAGTCTTTACAGAGCATTCTACAATATAGAATTATTTCATTCTAGCTTTATGGTAGCCTCACTATCCTTGTTATCCCCATTTTCACAGATGAGAAAATTAAGACTCAATTAAGTGGTGTGCCCAGTATCATCAGCTATTAGGTAAAGCAGAATTTTCTGAACCCATTCTTCTTCCACAACACTCAGCTAAATTTGCCAAAATATATATTAAGGAGGGACATGCTCATGAAATTAAATAGAATCACTTTTTTTTTTATTTTTTTTATGTTTTTTATTTATTTTTGAGAGACAGAAAGAGACAGCGTGAGTAAGGGAGAGTCAGAGAGAGAGGGAGACACAGAATCTGAAGCAGGCTCCAGGCTCTGAGCTAGCTGTCAGCACAGAGCCCGATGCAGGGCTCAAACCCACGAACCGTGAGATCATGACCTGAGCTGAAGCCGGCCGCTTAACCGACTGAGCCACCCAGGTGCCCCTAAATAGAATCATTTTTGTGAGCCATTTTATTTTCCATGAAATCAAAGTAATGAAACCCATAAGGTTACTAGGAAGACTACAAGAGATAACATTACTCCTTGACACAGAAAAGGTAGCTACTTTATTGTAATATGGTAACAGCACCTCAGAAACTATTTCTTTGAAGCAATTTAAGATCTTGTATTCCCCTTTTTCCTTTTACTTAGGTAAGACATGTATAATAAAGTACTATAAGCCTTAAGTGTACAGCTCAGTGAATAGTTATATATATACACACCTAATGGTTATAACCATCCAGATCAAGATAGAGAACCTTCCAGCACCCTACAAAGTCATTCATCTCCCTTGCGTGTCTGTACCTGCCTCCCTCAAAGGGAACCACTATTCTGATTTCTTTTGCTACAGAACTTCATATAAATAGAATCATATACTGTGTACTCTTTTGTTTGGTTTTCTCATAATGTCTACGAGATGTAGACATTAAGTTGCTCTGTGCATCGCTTCTTTTTGTTGCTTTGTCATATTTCATTCTAAATATTATTTATTTATCTCTATCCATTTCCCCTGTTGACGGACATTTAAATTGCTCCTTAAATGTTTGGGGCTGTTGTGATTTATGCTGCTGTAAGCATTCCTTTGCCTAGCTCTTAGTGAATACATGACTACTTTCTCTTGAGTATTTTCCTAGGATTGGATTTGCTGGATACAATATTGTGATTTCATTCAGATGACCAGAAACATATTCCTCATATGTATGGGGACTTCTGCCATAGTTTCTGGCTCAGAGCTACTAAAATTTCATATAATTTCCTGTGATGTAGACTATAAAAGTGCAGGTAACTTTTGGGAAACCCTTAGACAACCTAGCAACAGCCTGACCTTTGGTAAGGAAAAAAGGTGTGCAGGTTGAATCAGTCAGTGGTCAATGACTTAGTCAATCATGGCTATAATGAAGCTTTCATAAAATCCCAAACGGACTGTGTTCAGAGAGGTTTGGGGCTGGTGAACACATGTAGATTGAGGAGAGGGCATGGAAACTCCTCAGCCTTTCCCCATACTTCATATTATGCATCTCTTCAACAGCTGTTGATTCATATTTTTTATCATATCCTTTAATAACCTAAGTTAATGAGCACCCAACTCTTGATTTCAGGTCAGGACATGATCTTAGGATTGTGGGATCATCAAGCACTGAATTGGGCGTCTGTGCTGGGTGTGGAGTCTGCCTAAGATTCTCTCTCTCCCCGCCCCGTCTCTCACTTGTGCTTGCTCGATCTCTAAAATAAACAAATAAAAATAAATAATAACACAAGCATCTTTGTGGCTCAGTCGGTTAAACTTCTGACTCCTGATTTCGGCTCAGGTCACGATCTCGCAGTTTGTGAGTTGAAGCCCTGCATCAGGCTCTGCACTAACAGCATGGAGCCTGTTTGAGATTCTCTTTCTCGCCCTTTCTTTTTCTACCTCCCCTGCTCTCACTCACTCTCAAAATAAATAAACATTTATAAATAATAACAACATAGGTGTTTCCATGAGTTCTGTGAGCCACTCTAGGAAATTAAAAGATCCTAAGGAGGAAATCTTTGGAACCTGCCATCTGTAGCCATTGGGTCAGAAGCACTGGTGACAGCTGGGGGCTTGCAGCTGGCATCTGAGGCGGAGGGTGGGGGGCAGTCTTGTAGGACTGAGTCCTGAACCTGTGGGATCTGATGCTGTCTCCACGCAGCAGGTCTCAGCATTGAGCTGAATTGTCAGGACCCTGCTGGTGGCCAAGAATTACTTTGTGTTTTGTGTAAGGGAACACACCCCCCCACACATACATTGGAGCTGGGTCCATGACCTAGAAAATTGAGTCATATATGAAAGATCGTGGGCTCTTGCATTTGTTTTCTAGTGCCATTGACAAAATTAGTTTATATTTTTGGGAAACAAGATGTCATTCACTTTATAACATAAGTCCAGTTAATTTTGGCAAAGCAAGAACCAAAATAAACCTCATTTTGAAAAATAATTTCAAACACAGTCCAACAGCTTGGGACATGTCAAGTATAATAATGGTGCTGGGCTTTTTGTGACTCCCTGTAGCCTTTCAGAAGGACAAGTCCTTTCAAAGCATAAAATGTGTCCCACATCATCTTTTGTTCAAGAAACTCCTCTGAGACAAAAGTGGTTTCTTACATTAAGGAAGGCTAAACAAACTTACTTGCTCTTAAAGATATAACAGTTATTTGTGTCACAGATTGGTTTTTTGCTTCTGGATATATTTTTCTCTCAAAGGAAATGTATTTACTCTTCAGTCTAGAGGCAATCCATTTGCCCTTTATCTGTGTATTTGTTTATTACTGTTTATTCCAAAGGATTAGCCTGTGAATGTACATAAAATGGTAGTGCATTATTTTTAAAAATAATAAATATTTATTAACACTCCACGCCAGGCACAATGGCAATGCCTTACATAACACCTCATTTGACTTTTATAACAATCTTTAAGATATGATTGTTTCTCCATTTCCTAGTGAGGAAGCTAAGCCACAAAGGTTAATTAACGGGCCCAAGATGACACAGGATTTGACCCCAAGTGTGTCTCACTTTAGGGCCTGTATTCCTAAGCAGGACATTATATTACTTGTCTATTTAGAATATCAAAAACAATTTTTTTAATTTTTTAATGTTTTATTTATTTTTGATACAGAGACAGAGCATGAATGGGGAGGTGCAGAGAGAGAGAGAGGGAGACACAGCATTGGAAGCAGGCTGACAGCTCAGAGCCTGACACGGGGCTTGAACCCATGAACATGAGATCATGACCTGAGCTGAAGTCAGAGGCTTAACCAGTGAGCCACCCAGGTGCCCCTCAAAACAAGTTTTGATACCATTTATCATACTGGTTACTTTTGTGAGTTTGTTTTTTCCTTTATCTTTTATTAGTGTTACCAACTACACAGGCCACAAAGTTACAGAGAAAGAAGAGAAAGAAAAGATAACTTGAATCCTTAAGGATTGTTAGTCTTTTAACAAAGCCTCCTGAAAGATCTAAATTAGCCAGTTTGGCTATCTATTTTCATCACCTGATCTGCATAATTGCTCATAATCCTGTGTAGATTCTAGTTTTGGGTGTATGCCCGAAGAAGTTATATTTGCTCATAGTTTTTTCATGAAATTTTTTTTAATGTTTATTTTAAGAGAGCACCCAAGCAGAGAAGGGGCAGAGAGCCCCACATGGGGCTCCATCTCACAAATTTTGAGATCATGACCTGAGCCAAAATCAAGAATGGGACACTTAACTGACTGAGCCACCCAGACACTCCTGTGCTGGAATTTTCAAATTATTTCCTCTGATCCATAACTTGTATCTGTTAAATTTATCTTAGTACCCTAACAACAAGATCTGGAAGGATATTGAATGTTGGGAAAGATATATAGGATTATAAGTCTTTTGTAAAGTTTTCTAATAAGGCATTGCTGAAAGGTGCTAAATTATTAAAAAAGACAATAAATAGAAAGTCAGCTTTGTGGCTTAGCATACTTGCTATCTACCTGTCATATTTAAAACTGATTTCTTTTTCCTATGTGTTTTGGGAAACCTGATCTTACCCTGCCTTTCTCTTTTTTATTTTCTTTAGAGTTACTCAAGGGAAAGGATTAATGCCAGATGGCACTAGCAGATTTACTTGCAAAGGAAAGACAATTTTACATTACATGGGAACCAGCACGTTCTCTGAATATACAGTTGTGGCTGATATCTCTGTTGCTAAAATTGATCCGTTAGCACCTTTGGATAAAGTCTGCCTTCTGGGTTGTGGAATTTCAACTGGTTATGGTGCTGCCGTGAACACTGCCAAGGTAAGAGATTGGCCCGGGCTTTAGCTTCCGCCTTCTAACTTGGTACAGCGGAGCTTTGCTGGAATGTGAAACTGGCGCAGTGTGTCAGAAACCTAGTGACTTCCTTGACTCTCGTGCAGTGAGTACCTTACACACTGTGTTTACTATTAGGTGGAGCCTGGCTCTACTTGTGCCGTCTTCGGCCTGGGAGGAGTTGGACTGGCGGTTATCATGGGCTGTAAGGTGGCTGGTGCATCCCGGATCATTGGTGTGGACATCAATAAAGATAAATTTGCAAGGGCCAAGGAGTTTGGAGCCTCTGAGTGCATTAACCCCCAAGACTTCAGTAAACCCATCCAGGAAGTGCTCGTTGAAATGACTGATGGGGGAGTGGACTACTCCTTTGAGTGCATTGGTAACGTGAAAGTCATGGTAAGTGTGTTAGCGCCATTCCTTCTTGTTCTCTAGCTTTCTTGTAAGAATAGAGTATATGATACATATACAAACTAGGTGGTAGTCAACTGTTTATATTACTGGTAAGGCTTCCAGTCAACAAGAGGCTATTAGTTAAATCTGGGGGGAGTCAAAAATTACATGTGAATTTTTGACTAGGCAGGATGTCAGTTTCCCAACCCCTGTGTATTTTTCAGGGGTCATCTCCATCTGCTTTACTAACCTTGAGCAACAGCGTCTCTCCACCTGTTTCCTCAGGTGTAAAATGCAGACAGTAATAGCACCTACTTGACATAAAGTTTACCCTCTGCAAAATACTACTTTTCTCCACCTTCCTTTATTAAAGTCTTTAGAATTTTCCTGCTCACACTGTCTCTCAAAAATAAATTTAAAAAAAAAAGTCTTTAGAATTTTGAATTAGGATTTACTTTTATAACTAGACAGCAAATAAAAGCTTTAAATTCTTTCATTTTGTGTTAATATTTAGCCAGATTAACACATTTTTTAAATACCTTATTAAAACTTGAATAAAATTACATTGACTATTCAGTTTAATCATTTTGTTGTCATTTAAAAAAAAGCCTTGCGCCACCACCCTCCCCACGAAAGTAACCGGGGACGCAGAGACTGTCAGTAGAGTGCACTGACTCCTGTGTTGGGTCCCGCCCCTCTGCAGAGAGCAGCGCTCGAGGCCTGCCACAAAGGCTGGGGAGTCAGCGTGGTGGTTGGCGTGGCTGCTTCGGGTGAAGAGATCGCCACCCGCCCATTTCAGCTGGTAACAGGCCGCACATGGAAAGGCACTGCCTTTGGAGGTAAGTTGGCGGTGAGCACATTTTCTCTGTTGACACTTCCATCAGCAGAATTTTATCCCAGGCTGATTTTTGCTTTAAGAATTTTCATGGGCTGCATTCTCATCATTAAGATATTGCATAGTGATTTTTTTAATAGGAGGGCTTCGTGGCTGGGTAGACACTCCACTTCATCGAAACACAAGACCCACTTTTTACACACAAAAAATCAGTATTCTGTTAATGAGGAAATAGTTGGGGGGTAGGGCGGAAGTTAGAAGTTGTTTCCAGGGATTCAAACAACATTGTCAGCCACACTCATGCTGTGGGCTTAAATAGGTTGTCGGCATTTCTGCTCATTTTTCCAGAGTCTGGTTATCGCTGGATGTAATCATCCTCTTGTCTGTATAGTACTGATTTCAGCAGTACCCAATATAAAGTCTTCAACTGATAATGCTCTGTTAGACAGAACCTTGTAAGAGAATTGAAAGGCTGCCAGACTGATCCTTTTTCCCCTTTTGGTTTGGGGTTGCCTAACTACTGATAGAACGCTGAGAAGTTTCCATCTTTTTTGGCAGTGGCTCAGCCAGGAGGCACTGATCATGCCTGTGTATCCCACCAGGCGTGAATGAATGAAACCTAAAGCTTTGGTATGTTTTTTTAAAAAGTACCTTTATATTCTCACCATCCTTTTAGAGAAAAAAAAAAATCCCTTAGCATGTATTTTTAGTCTGTACTTAACAAGGTGTTAAGATCCCCTATCATGCCAGCTTTTTTGAAGGCCAGAGGAGAAGATCAAGAGGGCATAAAGGTGTTTGGCTGAAGTTTCCTGTCTTTGTACTACAGAATTCACCATTTAAAAATGTCAAGCTGACTAACCGGACCTTTCCAACGAGATGTACGCCTCACTTGAGTATCTCAGAACAGACTTCTAAGCCACACATCCTCTCAGGTCCTTAGTGTATTTGAAAGGACATTCTAGGGGCGCCTGGGTGGCTCAGTCAGTTAAGCATCTGATTTTGGCTCAGGTCATGATCTCATGGTTCATGAGTTTGAGCCCCGTGTAGGGCTCTATGCTGACAGCTCAGAGCCGGGAGCCTGCTTTGGATTTTGTATTTCCCTCTCTCTCTCTACCCCTCCCCCACTTATGCTCTGTTTCTCTCTCTCTCTCTCAAAAATAAACATTAAAAAAAAAAAGACATTCTAAACCTGGAGGATTGAGCCAGGGGTTGATCAGAACTTCTCACGGAAGCCTCTTCCCCCCAGCACTTGCTAGGGGGGAAAGAAGCTAGAGCATTGGGACGTGATGGGTGTTGCTAAAATATGACCCACAGATGTAAATAGAAGTTTTGGTCTAACAAATAGAGGTGGCTGTACTGGTCTCGGTTACCAGGGGATTTGAAGAAGAAAGAAGGGGGCACGTGGCTGGTTCAGATGGTAGAGCTTGACTCTTGATCTCAGGCTTGTGAGTTCAAGCCCCACATTGGACATGGAACTTATTTAAAATAAATAAAAATACTCTTTAAGAAAGGAGAAAGGAAAAGTCCTATAATTAGTAAGAAAAAAACAATTCGTGAATATAAAGAGGGAGATTTGGAAAAGGCTCAAAAGAGTTTTGAAATGAGCTACAAAGTGTCCCTGGTGTAAAAGCTTGGAAGGTGTCTGTTGCTTTATTGCTTCTTTCAATTCAAGTGAAAGATTGAAGCACTGATTTTGTTTAAAATCTTATATAGGTAAAAAATGTCCCACTTTGTTTTCAGTTTCACTGTTTCTGTTGTGAGATGGTATCCCTAATTTCATTGTTAAATTTAAAATAAAAAAATAAGGGGTGCCTGGGTGGCTCAGTTGGTTAAGCATCCGGCTCTGGGTTTCAGCTCAGGTTGGGATCTGAGAGCTCATGAGTTAAAGTCCTGCATCAAGCTCTGTGCTGACAGTGCAGAGGCTGCTTGGAGTTCTCTCTCTCCGCCCCTTCCCCACTCAAGCTCACTCATTCTTTCTTTCTCTTCTCTCTCTCAAATGCATAAATAAAATTAAAAAGAAAAAACTTTAAAACCAAAGATATAAAAGTCATGTATTACATCAGGTTTATTCTTCCTTAAATTTCGTTATTATAGAATCTTTGCTGTTGTGGACCTAAATAACCTTCTTCTAAGACTTCCAGGGTTCTATCCTGCGTACTTTAAAAGTCTCAATTGGCTAAAACCTTAATGAGATTTTAGTAAATCTTAACACAGAAAAAGGAAAATACTGAAAAGGCATTTCCTATTTTTTTAACTAAAGATGTACCTTAAATTCTTCTTTCTCTGTATGTTGAGACTGAAGTTTTTTTCAGTCCTCTTAAATGCATGAGAAAATTCTTTTTGGTCGGTTTTCTTTTTAATTTAAATTTTAATTAACAAACAGTGCAGTATTGGTTTCTGGCGTAGAATTCAGTGATTCATCACTTATGACACCCAGTGCTCATCCCCAGTGCCTCCTTACTGCCCATCAGCTGTCTAGTCCCTCTCGCACCCACATCCCTCCACCAAACCTCAGTTTGTTCTCTGTAGTTAAGAGTCTCTTGTGATTTGTTACCCTCTTTTTCCCTTCTTCTTCCCGAATGTTCATGTTTTGTTTCTTAAATTCCACATATGAGTGGAATCATATAATTTGTCTTTTCTCCAATTGACTTATTTCATTTACATAATACATTGTAGTTCCAAAAATTTATTCCTTAAATACCTGTCACCCACTAAGTGATAAGCATACTGCAAAGATTTGTTGGCAGAATTAATAGGTGTGTGATTTCTTTTAGGATGGAAGAGTGTGGAAAGTGTTCCAAAGTTGGTGTCCGAGTATATGTCCAAAAAGATAAAAGTTGATGAATTTGTGACTCATAATCTGCCTTTTCATCAAATTAATGAAGCCTTTGAACTGATGCATGCAGGAAAGAGGTAAGCTTCCTCGTTAGCTATATATTGTAAAAGGTAGTAATGATTTGGGGTTTATGGAGAAGCGTAAAAAATTGTTTTGGTGGTCATAAAAGATAATCATTTAGGAGTGCCTGGGTGGATCAGTTGGCTCAGTGTATGACTTTGGCTCAGGTCAAAAAAAGATATTTAAAACTGTTTATTGCTTCCTTCTCTCATAGCATTCGAACGGTTGTAAAGTTTTAAATTCAACAGAAAATATGTCCATCTTTTTACCTAACTCTTGTGGTCCAACTGGAACAGCCAGACAAGCATGGAGAAGCTCTTCCAAGCTCAGAGTCTCTTAGACCTTCTCTTCTACTACTTTTAGAGTAACCTGTTCTAGGGAGTAATCTTTTGTGTATGATTCATACATCTCTAATCAGGACAAAGCTAATACGGTCGTAAATTAGCTTTCTGAACTCTCCTTCACATGAATCATTGTTAACTCATTAAGGAATATTCTAACACAATAAAAGTAATTTCTTCCTATGTGTGAAGTTGTGATCTGTTTCATGCTGAATTCATCCTCATGGTTCCTGTACCGTTATCTTCATTCTTTAGAGGAAACAGGGCAGTGGTGAGTATCTTAATCATGCCTTCTTCCATCCTCAGTAACTTCTGCTTAACCTTTAAGAGTCTCTGGCTCGTTTACTAAAGAACATTTCCTGGGGCACCTGGGTGGCTCAGTCAAAGCATCCTACTGCAGCTCAGGTCATGATCTCACCGTTCTTGAGTTCAAGCCCTGCATCGGGCTCTCTGCTGACAGCTCAGAGTCTGGAGCCTGCTCCAGATTCTGTGTCTCCCTCTCGCTCTGCCCCTCCCTTGTTCTCCCTCTCTCTCAAAATAAACATTTTTAAAAAGACAACATTTCCCTTGCCATCATTGGCAAAGTTAATGAGAACCCAGCTCTGCCTCTGTGAGATTACATTCTTGAGAACAGATACCATGCCTTGTTCAGACTTAGAGATCCTCCCCCCCAATTCCTAGGATGGCATCTGGCCCACACTGGGCGCTAACCATCATTGATGAAGCTACCCTTTGTGCTTAAGTAGGTGTATGTGTGCTGGTGGTGGCTCTATGAACTCTTCCAAGCATATAAAAAGTACATACTGAGGGGCGCCTGAGTGGCTCAGTCGGTTAAGTGTCCGGCTTTGGTTCAGGTCAGATCTCACTGTTCGTGGGTTCGAGCCCCGTGTCAGGCTCTGTGCTGACAGCTCAGAGCCTGGAGCCTGTTTCGGATTCTGTGTCTCCCTCTCTCTCTGCCCCTCCCCTGCTCGCACTGTCTCTCTCTGTCTCTCAAAAATAAATAAAAAGCATTAAAAAAAAATTTTTAAAGTACATACTGAATTCCAAAGCTCCCAGCTACTCTTTCAAATCTTAATGTTTCACCACTTCTAGACCACATTGCCTTTCGTGTCTAGAAGATTTTTGTGAAATATCTGTTCACATCTTTTCTTCACCACCGAGAATTTGGTGTTTTTCACTCTTGCATGTTGTCACACTTTTACTATACATATCCATTAACCCTCTAGTCTTCGGCATAAAAAACCTGGTAAATACATTCTGCAGCTTTCGTTTTTTACTCATTATTGTGTGATTAATTCATGCTGTTGTGTGATTCATCCATATGATGCTCTCATTAATTTTAATACTATACATTAGTATTCAGTTCTATAAAATACTATCATTTATCTGCTGTCCAAATAATAACATAAAGCTGCTTCCAAAGCTATTTCTATATTGCTAACACCACTGGTGAAACATTCTTATACATCTTCTGCATTCTCATTGTGTTAGTAATCCTCATTACTTAGGATGTGTGGTTGATCCTTGGACAACATAGGTTTGAACTGCACAAATTCACATGTATGGATTTTTTACAGTACGGTACTATAAATGTATTTTCTCTTATGATTATCTTCACATTTTTTTTTCCTCTAGCTTATTTGGTTGTAAGAATACTGTCTGTAATACGTATGTGTTGGGGCTCCTGGGTGGCTCAGTCAGTTAAGCATCTGACTTCGGCTCAGGTCCTATCTCACGGTTCATGGGTTCGCCCCTCATCAGGCTCTGTGCTGACAGCTCCGACCCTGAAGCCTTCTCCGTATTCTGCGTGTGTGTGTGTGTCTCTCTCTCTCTCTCTGCCCCGCCCCGACTCATGCTCTATTTATCTCTGTCTCACTAATAAACAAACAACAAAATTTTTTTTAAAAAGTATGTGTTAATCAACTGTTATAGTAAGGCTTCCTGTTCGCAGTAAGCTGTTAGTGATGTTTTGGAGGGTTGGCATCCTTAATCCCTGCATTGTTCAAGAGCCAACTGTATATCCTAGGATAAGCACATCT